>NC_043960.1:22747111-23047111 GCF_902148855.1 Sphaeramia orbicularis
CTCTCTGTCCACTTTCTCTTGTTTCCACGACAGAGATGCCGGCGTTGTGAGAGTGAGAAAGAAGACTATAAATGTTGAGTCTTTTACTACCTGGCGCTCAAGGCACAGTATGCAGCCACCGTTATTATCTCAACCGCTGTGCTGTTCTACAAGATAGTAAAAGATGAAACAGTACTGCGAGAAAGCGAGCTCGAACTGTCTGTGGACATGGACGAAAAGTGTGAAGTATTCCATTTCTCATGCCTCTCCTGTTTCATTTTACTGTATTTGGTCGGTAGAGATTAACACGAGTGAGGCTCTAAGCCCACTTTTATGCTCAGTCACCATCTCTCTTGGTTTTTCCTTTGCCTGTCTCTGCTCCTTTCTTTTTTGTAAAGTGGATAGGATTTGGAAAAATAGTAGCAAAACAAGAGTGTGACCACAGATTTTCGCAATCTCTTTCCCCAAATACCTGGTGCCACAACTGTTGCATTTAGACCAGAACCACTGGTGACTAATGCAAACACTCTCAAACTCTCAAAAGATCCCTCGCAAATTCTGTCTAGGTCTGCAGAGACAAAAAGGCACCTACAACTGGGAATTCCCATTGAATTCCACCCCCATGTGAAATGAGTGACAGTGACTCTGACATATGTATGTGTGCATTACACCAGAGAAAACCCAGACTCCAAAGACGGTACATACAAAGACATCTCCCTGCAACAAGCACACTTCAATACAACTTTGGCTTGTTTGCCTCAGGCGGAATGGTCTGGAAGCTTAACTGAGCCAGTTCACACAATGAAAACTGTCTTTGTGGGAGTGGCCCTTGGAGCTTAAGTGAATACCATGTATTTGAAGAAGCACTGGGTCAAATTCAGCTTGAAGCCTTTTTTTTCCAAAACTGTTGTCCTGTCAGTCTCCAGTAACCTGCGTTGATGGTGGAACTGCTTTAATACAAAACACGAATGCAGTCTCCTTGTGCTAAAAAAAAGAGTCTTTGTAGCCAGTTCCAATGAGCCAAATTTGACACTTGAACAAATAAGAGCCTACTAGTGTTTTCATCTCAGAAACTGTGTCAGTGCATATTAGCTGCGGGACTTCCCCTGACTCATACAGTGACAGAGTGTGATTTGGGACCTGTTACTGTCAGACACGCAGATAGGTAAGCTGGTGTGTTGGAAATGATACACCTCCACTGCACGGTGTTTATTATTATGACTGGGTTGTGTGTACGGTACACTGGCTTGTCATTAGATCTGACCTTGCTGACAACGGCAACACGGTGAAACACAATGACACGAAGAGCATCAAAGAGAAGAGAGGAAAGGGAGATGGAGAGGGTAGAAGAGGAAAAACGAGATGTAGAGAACAGAATCCAACACACGCACACCTGTGCAGTCTGACTCAGTTGCAACAGTGGAGCTTTCAGGAGTGCATGTGCAGCACTAACCCCCTTCTCGATGCATCAGCATTGTCTAACATAACCAGGCCTGTGCTTGTGTGTATACGTTTGTCTTTATGGGAGAGAAAGTGTGTGTGTATTTGTTGCAAAGCCCTGTATTGTGCCCAGAGTGAAGCACCAATCCTGAGTCAATGAGCCAGAGCAAAGCACTGGATGACCCAACCCTAACCCGGCCGCTCCCTCTGTGTCAGTGTGTGTAAGTTCATGTGTTTGTTAGGGTTGTTTGTCTGTGCACGCTATGTGTGTGAATAACACATCGGGCGATTGAGGTACACTGCAATATTCATGAGCATACAGCAAATTCGACACCTGCACAGTGACAGAAAATACACAATGAAAGAAACAAAGCATGGCAGATAAAGCGCTATATGCCTAAGCACAAAGACCTATTTCCATCAAACCAACAAACTGGTGGCAAATAGATGATAAAGGAAGACAGAGAGGCAGAGAAACACACACGCAAAAAAAAAAAAAAAAAAAAAGAAAGAAAGGCATTTTTAAAGCAAACAACCTCTGAAAGATTCTAGGACTGTACTGATGGCTTGCCTGATGGGTCTGGTTAAAAGAAAGAAAGAAAGAAAACCAGAACGACGAGTTAAAGGAGCACTCGTGTGACTGTGAGTTATTCCTGTGCAGCTTGTGTGACATTTCAGTTCCCGCTTTTAAATCCTGCGTTTGTTAAATGAACGAAAAGTAAGATTGTAGGTTTTAGGAGGGTTGAAGCAAACTGTGTAAATCAAGCAAATGAACATGTAAACTCACAACACACGTACAAAAAAAAACAGTGAGAGTGAAGCATGCAGATGTGGCAGGCAGCACTGGATCAGGGTACCACAAATGCACCGAGCGTTTTAATCCATCTTCCTAACACGCTTTCACTTTTTTTTTTTTTTTGCACTCATTTATTTTCAGTCTATTTCTTATCATCCCTGTGAAACGATGGCTCTTGTTCCCATGTTACCCTCTCTAGGAAGGGATACAGGTCTGACCTCTTTTCAAATGTCGTTTCCTTCTTTCTCTTCCCTCTTTCTTTCGTTGCCAATTTCTATATCTGAGCTTGTGTTTTCACGCTGCGCCGTGATGGATGTCACTTGCAGCGCACGGGGGAATGTTTTTCAACCTCCTACCGCTTACGAAGACTATTCAATTAGCGAGTCCCCGTTTGAATAACCTGAGGATTGCTTCGGTAAAGTGTTATTTATGATAGAGGTCAAATACTCTTGGAATTAGCATAACAAACACGGGTGGGGGGGGGGTGGGGGTGGCAGTGACATTTGTTTTCTCTGCATGCTCTGATTGTGTGAGAAAAAAAATTATAGAAAATAAGGGAAGATCTTATGCAGGCGAATACATGCTACAGTCACACACACACACACACACACATACATACGTGCACACATGCAAAGCCAACCCCTACATTCTAATCCCGTAATGACAGGGCAGGTCTAATAACAGGGGAGGGCACTGAAGCATTCGTCCCCACGGCCACATCCAACACACACATACACGCACACACACATGCACACACACAAGCACACACAGCACCCAGAGTTGCAAGCCTCTTAAAATATTTCTTTGTTCAAACAGACTTCTTAAAAGACAGAAAAAAGAGGAGAACTGAAGAAGAAAAGGGGAAGAAAGACTACTATTGAGAGGAAGGAATGCGCAGTCGTATTGCCGGGTTAAGTCCCAGGGCCGTGAGGAGCAGACAGGTGAGGGATTTCACTTGGATCTCGCCGCGACTACTTTGAGCTTTTTACCATGCTCGTCTTTGTTAGTGTGACCCCTCCAGATGACAACCTGAATGATACGGAACTGAACACCCCCGGGGAACTCTGAGATACGTCTCGACAAACGTGAAATACAGACAGGAGCTCACAGAAGAACTCCCGGAGGATAGTAACCAAAAGCTTTTTTGTGACGGATACCTGTCAGCTACATGCCCCTCCTAAAACAAAATGTTTTCTCCTCCTGTTAGGGTTAACTACCGTATGAATTACGATGACAGAACAAATTTTTCGCTTTTAGGCTCAAATGAATTTGTGAAATGCAATTTTCAGAAGCCTTAATAACTCCATCCCCAGAGTCAATGCCTTGGGGGTCTTTTCCACTAGTTTATCTTCCTCTCTTCTTTCCCTTGAGTTTCTTTTGTTGTTTTCTCCTACAGTCAAACAGACTAAGCACATGCAACCTGGCATGGGGTAGCCACTCCATTAAACACTGCGCAGCCTGGTTGCCAAACACTTGAGCCTCTGTTTAGCCACAGAAACACTGAAATGTGTCAACATGGAGAGCGAGGACCCCACGCTCAACTTATTAGCGCTATTAGCCTGATTGCTTTGTGTGCTATCTTTGTTGGCTTCGCTTTTGTCATTTAATGTGGAGCTGAGGCAGAGAAAGAGGAAGAGAGACACAGAAAGAGAGCAGGAGGAGAGATGCTATTCACATTCAAATGGTCCAAGCAGCCTTTTTGCCTTTGTGCGGGGCCAGAGTGCGATGATTAGGAGAAGTCCCCTCCATTTTATGGCAAGTCCTCCCCTTAGTACCCACACACACACACATATACACACTCACACGGTCACGGTAATTGGTTGCTGCGACATGGACAGGCCAAGGAGGTGATTCCTCTGTGGAATTCCTGAACGGACTTGCCTCCATTGACAACCCCCCGGTCCCCCATCAGCACACACACACATACACACACATGCTTCACCACGGTACCACTCAATGTCAGTCAAACCACAATGGATGTCACACAATAAGTTTGTCTAGTGTGTGTGCTAACAGGGTGACGCTGTCCCAACCTAGCAAACAAGCTCTTTTTTTTTCTACCTTGCTGTCTCTTTCTTCCTCCATCCTTGTCTTTTACTTTTTCTTCAGACTCTTTCACTCACCCAAACTCTTGTATCATATCTCCCTTTGGGTACAGTTTAATGAACACAAGTCTTCGCCCTCTACATTTGTCCACTCGGCCCCTGCCCTCAATTATTATCCACTCGCTTAAGTATACCTTGGGGACACTTCTGGTTGCATACATTTTGTTTCTGGTTGCCTTTTTTTTTGCCACATTTTCCAATTTTTTTTCAACATGGCCTTTTGTGTCTGCCCAGGCAATTTCTGACAAGCAGCTCTTACCCGATGATCCTAGAACTTAGAGGTAAACAAACAAAAACAAACACAACCATGTTCTTTTCTGTCAAAGGCTTTGAGAGAGCAAAACACAGCGGTGCAAAGCGGCAGAAGTGGAGAAAGAAAACGCTTTGATTGCAGGAAGGAGGACATTGTGAGCTTGTACAGCTGCTTTTTGAAATTACATATACTGTATATGTATGTGTGAGTGTGGAGAAAGGGGAAAGAGGGAGAGACTGTGTCTACGGCAACTGAGGGAGGTATTGCCTTTTTTTTTTTTTTTTTTTTTTAAAGCCCTTAAAGTCTAGTCTAGTTCCTGTACCGCCGATGGAATGGGCCTCTTTGTCTTCCCCCCTCCCTCCCTCTTTTCTTTCTCTCATCTCCCTCTCTCTCTCTTCTCTCCCTCTGTTTCTTTCTACCCCTCCCTATCCTCTTCTCTCACTAACTCTCTTAATTACAAAGTACAGGGGATCTTACGTACAGGTAGCCCTAAGGGCAGCTGTCTACAAACCAGGTGTGCCTCACAGAGTGTGTGTTTAAATCCATGTGCGTCAGCATATGTGCGCTCTGTGTGTGTGTGACTGATCATGCGTGTGCCGGCGTGAGTCATCAGTGTATATGTAATGTAAGTGGTTGGAAATCAGCCTGTTTGTATATTTTTGTTTATTGCTTTGTCACTTTGCCTTTGACCCATGCCCTGAATCTGGAAGACATGAAGCCTATTTTATGCCTATGTCATCTATTATTTTTTGTGTGTATGCCCAGTTTTTTCTCTTCTTTTCATGAATTGTAGTTAACCACCCATACCTTCACTCTTTGACACAGTATTCACACTTCTTTGTTGGGTTCATTGAGTAGCTTTGTGTTCAGTTGCTACCGAGTATTAAGTCACAGACCATTGATAACCAGCAGTGACAACATCACACATGCACAACCAAATGGAGGTCAACCCATTAGCACTTGGTTTATTGGCGAACTGCTATCTGACAGAGTGATTCTCAATGTATCTACATTTAATCTGAAGTGAAGTTTCCCTATATTTCATTATCTACTCAGGCCATTTTATTATTTTTTCCATGTGCATTAAAATGCTGGTGTAATGACAGCGCAGCACAATGTCCTCACATCCACTTAAACTTAACACTGACTGACAAGGTGACTCTGGCTGAGCATTTGAAAAATCTGAAAAACTGCAACCTCTTACTTACCAAACTGTGAGATTTGCACTTAACATTGTGTGCTCCGAGAGGAATGCAAAACCTTTTGTTCACCGTTCATAACATTCCTGACTCTTTTCTCATTATATCTCTTCCTGCCCTTTTGCTGAACATGAGTATAGTTATTGTTAACATAAAGGCCCTGCTCTTCAAAAATGGCTGATGCTGAATATTGTCACTTAATAAGAGACTTCTTGTCTTGTGAACAGCAAACCACCTCTTCTTCTCCATCTTTTTTTTTTTACAGTCCTGACTCACTTACTGATGGGAAGTTCACTGAGCTTCATACCATATTCTGAAGGAGTCATTCCGGCCCCTGCTGATTTACAGCACAGAGATGTTTGGCCTTGTCATCTGAAATCAAATTAGGGCCTGCAGCGCTTTAACTCCCCTCGCATTGGAAACTAAAGTCGGGGGCCTCATATTTGATGCTGACATCATCTGCCACATTTACAGTAAATGAGAAGGCTGTCTGCAAACATCTACTTCCCATTCTGACTTTGTTTAAAGAATCAAATTAGCCCCTATATAAGTTATAATAGTTTTTTTTGCATTCATTCTGCAAAGTTTGTCATATTTGGGACATGTTTCGCCTTTAAGATAACTTATGTTGCTCATTTGCGATACGATTCATTTTAAAAGGGTGTCAGACCTGCCTGTACATTAACCACCACCAGGCAATGGGCACAGAACCAGATTTCTGTAGGGACAGAGGTTGTTTACATCACCCATCATGGAAAGTATTGCCTCAACCTCTGCCATAAATTAAGCACTTCTTACTTACTAGTATCCAGGAAAGTCTTCAGACCTCCTTATTTATGTTTTACTGCATTTCATAATTCAGTCTTGGTTGTGTTTTTTTTTTTCCTCTAATAAAATTCAACATCAAACACTGATAGTAAACGGCCTTTAAGCATAACCCCCATGTTATGAATTGCATTGCTGAGTAAAAAAGGGGTGACTTGTGCAGAATGTGCAGCTGCGTGAGACGCCTAGATGCCATCATCTGATTTCCTAGTGAATGACTCAGCCAACTGCAACTGAAAAATGCAAACAAGCGAGCTAGGAGTAGGTTCACCGTTGCCCCAAGGATCTCCATATGGAAATACAATCTCAATGTTGAGTTTTCAGGGGATTTGTGATTGTGTGTTTCCCTGCATTCGTGAGAATGAAAAAAGGGGAATGAAAGTGTAATTCTGCCATCAATTTATAGGTGTGTTGGTGCATATATATGTGTTTGTGGGTTACTATAGCTGTTTATTTCATTCTGTTACACCTCATGTTTCCCGGGAGACAGAAATACCTAGAAAGTGATTCATATTTAAAACAGAGAGTGATGTAACTGCAACCTCAGAAAACTCTGATTTAATTTTCTGTTGCACAGATAAGAATATACATCACATGCACAAAAACACACATAGATACACAATTATTCCTCTATAAAAACACTTCTCTGACACATAACAAGCAGCCTACACACCTCATAACATGAATTACACCATAACTTTGCTTTCAACCACCTCTATTATAACATAATAAGTAAAACTACACTTTATGTCTTTGATTTAGAGGTTGCAGCATTTTCCGTGTTCGTCAGCTTTCAGTTGTAGAAGGAAAGATTAGCAGATACTAGTCTTCTGAAAATCTACACAGTAAAACAAAGCTCAGCAAGAAAAGTAAATCTGCCTTTTGTAATGAGCCATGTTTTGAGGTCAGCAAATATGGCAAATAATTTTGCATTAACATGATTTTATCAATCAGTTTATCTAGTCAAGGAAAACAGCGCCTCATTATTTTAAGTGGAGTCTCTTAGGTTACTAAATAAAACTGATTATTAAGTCTGGTATCAAGTAAAACTAACTATTCTGCATAAAAAAATGCAAATTTTGGAAATTCTACATCAGATAAAAAAGCTAATAATCAAGAAATGTGTGCCCAAAGTCTCCTCCAGCTCAATACAGTAGAAACTCAAAGGAAATAAATTTAAAATATGGTTTTATTAGCAGAGATAAATGAGGGTGAGGCGACTAGATGCAGACAGGAAGAAAGAGAGATTCCCAGCGTTGGGTGTGGCTGTTTGTAATGAAAAAAAAGGAAAAAAAAAAGTCGTCCAGTACACACTCATTTGTACCAGTGTTCCCTCTAACTCTCCATAGATTTCAGCACAAGCATGAAGGGAAAGGAATCAAGGAAAATCAGGAGGAGGGAAAGGGGGAAGTAAGAGGTGGGAGTGCAACAGAAGAGAAGAGATATTCAAAGTAGAGACAAAGGGAGGAGGAGAGGGGGCAAAGAAAAGAAAGAAATAGGAATGAAAAGGAAGGGGGGACAATAAGGTAGCAAACAAGGGCACAAGAGGGAGGAGAGAACGCTGACGAGAGAAAGGGAGGCAAGGAAAAGGATGGAGAGCCGGTACACACTGTCTTGTATTCCCCACAGCATTCTTTCACTGCCACTGTGTTTTTGGCATGCTGACATACAGCGGCCTAAAGAGACTAGGTGTGTGGATAGTGTCTGCGATGGCTTGTGTGTTTGTGTAAGACTGAAGTGTGTGTTTAACATAGAGTCTGATGGGAACTGTTTTTTTTATTTTTTCACTGCTTTACTGAGGCCCCAGAAAGCTGTCATGTACATCACTGCTTCCCCCGTTTTTGTTTTTTTTCCTCCTCTCCTCTCCTCTCCTCTCCTCTCCTCTCCTCTCCTCTCCTCTCCTCTCCTCTCCTCTCCTCTCCTCTCCTTCCATATTCCCTCTGGCCTTTCTCTGCTCCACTACCCCTCTGCCAACCGGAGTGTCCATTCATAACAGCTCGATAGCTTTGGCAACAGACAGTGTGGAAGACAGCAACAGAGATTTACAAACTAAATAGCTATATGAAAATGTGATAGCAGAAACGTGTCCTTGGGGAGCTATGATGAGTGAATTTGAAAGGAAACATTTCATCAGTAGCGAGAACTGCGCTTGTGTGTTTGCGTGCACACACTCACCCCTGTGAATGAATGAGTATGGCTTGTATGGGTGGAAGCTGGTGATTATCTAAGTGTCTCACAGGCAGCAGAAGCATAAACACGCACAAATACACACATGCAGACACACACATACATAGACATTCACTCACTTTGGTTCAATAGGGGGTGGGCTATTGTGCCGCTTGTGCTGGCGAGCTTGTGTGTGCAGTTACCTCACAGCTCTAATAACAGGTTTCAGACAATTTTGTGTGTCAGCAATGGCTGACTCAACAAACAACACTCAATCACATGGGAAGACAAACCCATACTGTACACTTACATAATGCTAAAGCATACACATTATGCACAGGGCATTAATTAAACAATAAAAACATAAGCAATAACAAACAAGAAAATGACACACACAAGCAACAACACACACAAACACACACAAACACACATACAAATCCTGTTTGTTCACTGGGGGTGTAGCCTAGAAAGAGCTGGAACTGGGCATTGAATAAAAGCCATGGCTTTTTGAATGGCTGAGCACCATAAGAAAGGGGCTTAACACCCAGCTTTGCCATTCTGTTTCAATAGCCTCTCTCTCTTTCTCCCTCTCTCTCCCTCTCCCTCTCTCGACCATTGTTTCTCTTAATACAGTCTCCCCTAATACAGTCATCCACCAACATATCAGATCACCTTACAATGCACTTTTAGCACAGCATGTAATGATTGTGTTGAATCTAATTAAAGATGGATACTTCCTGTTACACCCGGAACAGCTGCCTGTGTGTCTGCAGTGAGGGGCAAAGCCCCAGTGCGGTCCACATTTTCCACATGCCAGTGGCTTCCAATTACTTTAAAACAGTTTAAAAAATACCGCAGTTGTAGAGACCAAAACTCTTTGAGGTTTTCTTGTTTCTTTTCTGCTTCTCTTCGGAAACTTGCACAGAGAGGATAAACAAAAAACAGTGCAGAAATAGGAGCTGGGGACTACCCTATTAGTGTGGACTCCAACTACACACGCTTAAAGCTGTCTTTAGGCTCATCTAGCAACCACTGATGATTTATGAAGATGTTGCAGGGTAATTATCAAGTCAATTATCACCGCCAGTCATGTTAATTTCCCAGGTATGCCCTCGTTTACCTGTGAGGAAGAATATGGGAGGAGGCATGGAAAAAAAAAAAAAAAAGAAAGAGCAAAAAATGGCAGATGGGGAATTGTAGACGATGAGTAATTATGTTCTACCCCCACCACCCACCACCACCACCACACATACTCATCATCGCACCCCCACTCCCCTTGTCCTTTCGTTTCAAAAGAATATGGATAAGGAGGACCAGGTGACACGAAAACCCTGCAGGGAGACAGGAGTGTCTCACATCCGCTTGTTAGGAAGGCAGAGGGCTTGTAAGAGTTTACCTGCCTGTCCAGTCATTAGCCATTCAGGTCAAAGACACAAAGAACAAAAGTGAGGCTAGGGCAGTTAAATCCAGGAATGCAACCTGCCAGGTCACGGATCTGCAGACCCGTGGGAGGAACACACTCGCATGCACACGCCCTGTCTTTAACAACCATGCAAATCCACACACGCAGATCATATGAAAGAAAATTTCTCTTTCTTTAGAACACACACTGAAAGTGGGGGAGTGGCATTTATGCAAAACAATTAAAATCTTAATACAACATAGTACTTGTACACAATGACCGAAATGTACTCACACAGCAGATGCCATTTATAAACACCTGAGCAGATCATCCGTTTTTTCCATTACAAATTATTACCTCCCTTCTCCTATTCATATGTCATCTGTCTCTATTATTGTGACAAAAATTTATTCTTTGCACATATGGGTACCACTCCTATTCCCGTCATTTTCTTCTCCCGAGGTGTGTGAATGTATTAAAGTGATAAGTAACAGCTTTGGAGTTTCAGAATGAAGTAGTTACCACCCAGAAAACGCTTGGCAGTAAGAGTGCTCTCTTGCACAGGATAACTGGACAGAACAGCCTAATTTCTGTCTGAATTTTCCAGTCTGAGCACTTTGGACAACATTTAATGGTCTGCGATGACAAACAGCTGAGGATTGATTACGGAAAAGGGTTTATATATTTATTTTATGGACTGGGCTTTTATTTAATTTATAAAGCCGGTGGTGACAGATAAATGTGTTTATTTGTTATTTGGCATCATTAACTTAGACTAAGAGGTGCAGGGGAAAGATCTTTATTATTTATGGTTGTTTTGGATTAAGATGCCACATACCAGCAAATGACTGGATGAGATTAATCATGTTGATCTGTATAACAGTCTATCACTGGCTTTGTTTCTCCCTCCCTGTCTTCCCCTCCCTCCTTCTACTGAGATCTTGTTGGACCTGCATTCTTAATCGCCACTGAGTTAATTAATCTCACACTTTGCTGCTGTAATAACTTGACTTGTTAGACCTCCTCTGTGCAAATGGACTTTGCCTCTTTAGCAGCTAAAAGCCACAGTAATGAGCCAGCCAACAGACCAGCACAGAGACAGAGAGCTCCAGGACCATTCATAAGTAGCATAAAAAAAACATGGCAGTGTCATTGCCAATGTCTGCTTGACCCTACGTATACATCACATTTACATTTTAGCATTCAGCCTACATTCTCCATATTACATACAGATCTTATACCAATGCTGCAAGCAACCTAATGGATCACAAAAAGCTGGGATCTGCTCTAACACTCAATACATGTGACAAAATCTGTTGAAGATTCAATCCCATTAAAAAAAAAAAAAAGCCAAAAAATTGGGACATAGAACTGTTTTTGTGATGACTTCCAAATGGATTTATCTCTACACCTGATCTGTCCTGAGTGATTCAGCACAATTTATAATTTAATCCTCTGCATTGTTCAGTGAGAAGTACTTTCCTATGCTTAATTTTTTGACCGTGAAAATGTTCATAAGTCAATTCAAAGGTTATTATATCAGAACAGAGAAAACTGAAGAAAAAGTGGCTTTTTCAGCAAAATATATTTAAACAAGCATCTTCAACCACTGTCATTGGTGAATCGGTCTTTATAGAAGATGACGGTGATTTCTTGTTCAATACAGAGCCTCTGAATGTCCAAATGGGTCATATCTGAAGACAATGAAAAGCTGAGAAAGTACATTTTACCCGAATTATATTAATTTAATGATAGTTCAGTGCTTCAAAAGTTATTAAACATTTTATATCAGTAGATGCTTTTCTTTGGCGGTGGCTATTTGGGTCTTTGACGGTTACCTGAATGAAAACTATGATGATAGAAAACCTCAATCCTCCATAATACATTACATGAATCTGGTTTTTATAACTTTAAAAGCACACTACACAAGGATTTATAACACAATAAAATATGCTATTTTATTCTGCAAAATTGCATTTTGTTGCTCTATTTCTGCTTTTTTACATGTATTATGCCATAGAAGTATTTTTTTTTTATTATCATTATTTTCTACTCTACTATATGAGAAGTGGAGGAAGAAAATACTGATGTGAGTCAAGTAAGGATGAAAGGAAAAAGTTACATTCACAGAGAATCTTTCAGAATCCACACTCTGTCTTTCATCAGCTCAGCATTATCTGGTCAATCTCATGGTCAGAGATTGGTGTTTTCCCAGGCCTTATTAAATATTAATGTATTTAACCTATGGAGAAACCACCCGATAGATAGTCACAGCACAGAATCCAGGCTCTGGGCAATTAAAAGAAATTGACGGATGGACAGACAGACATCCAAGGCTGCTAGGGTCCATATGGCAGGGGGCTTTCAGAGGCCCACTCCAATTACATAAAGACCTCTGTGCATTGGCATAACACACACAGGGCCCCAGACAGCAACAGCAGAGACAGAAGGAATAAATCATACAGTGGTTAGCAACACACACATACACACACACTGACACATCTATATACTGTACACATACACATGCACAGACAGATAAACTGGCAAGGACACAAGTCACAAAAACCGACACCGGCTCTACACACACACACACACACACACACACACACACACACACACACACACACACACACACACATACACTCTACTACTGACACAAACTAAATGGGCTTTATATCTTTTTCCAACATACACACAAACATAAACTCATCCTGTTTTGTCCCAGTGTGATGGATGTCTAAGTAATTTCACCATGATTACAGAACCACTTGCATCACTGATCTAGGCTCAAGGACCTTCACACACTTCAGTAGCTCCACTAAAACCAAAGCCAGCTACCTGTCCTAGAGTTTATGCCTAGACTCCTCTTTCATTTGAAAGTACCCTGTTGTCCTTAAAGCCCCTTAACAGCAACATAAATCTAAGAAACAAACTGGTTGTACATCAGGGCCAGAAAGGTGTAGGGGGACACAAACTAAACAGGAAGTGAGGTAGGTTGAACCGTTCATGGTTAAATCACGAGGATGAAATGAGATTAAGGAAGGAACGTGGAGCTCTGGATTAAATATGCTTTCTTGTCAAGCTGTCTTCTCTATATAAAATATATACAGTGGATATGTTTTCATATTGTCATTTCTCTACTTCTCCATCCCTCTGTCATTCTCTTGGGATCTGTAGGAGGAATATGGGCTACCCTAGCTAATGTATTATTCACCCTTCATTGATGTGTAACTAAAGCTGGTAGTTAGGGGGAGCAGGGTGTCACCAATTACCCCACACCACAACTACCTACACACACACACACACACTGAAGCTTTAGCCGCAATGCCGCCAGCCATCCATTGATTTATGTGCTGACACACAGTGCACGTATGCGCACAGAAACACATGCACACATTTTCCTGTATCTAAAACACTGATTTCCATCTTGACTCATTGTGCATCTATTTATGTGTGTGTGTGTGTGTGTGCAGGGATATAAAACACCACCTGGGAATTTAACAGGACGACATAAGTATTATAGAGGTGTTCACCAGTAGCTGTGTATGTATGCTTCACCAATAAACCAAACACAAGTTTTATTGTGGCTAGGGAGAAACAAGCAACTGCGCTGAATATAAATATGACGTATGTGAACGAGAGAGGTTGATTGGAAGTAGATCAAAAGGTCAGACTTTTGTTTATGCTGCACTTTACAGGGGTCATTGGTTAAAAAGGTCAAACGATAGGAATAGTCAATGGCTGATCTATATCACTTAACCTCTGTCGTCTCAACAGCCCGGTTAGGTTTGGATTAATATTAGGTTTGCATTAATTATACACTGTAAAAAAAAAGAGAGAAGACGAGGTTGCAAAAAGGTTTAAGTAGCTTCCCTTTTACTTGTCTGGTTCTCTTTGTTTTCCCACAGTGTTACATGTAGATACTCAGATGTACAAGTGCACGCAAATATGAAGAATGTGGTTACGCAGCATTGGATTTCTCAAAGAAGCAATGTTTAACTTTTTTTTATAAGTTACTTAGAAGTTTCCCCACCTACCCACCTGCCTTATTGTGATCCTTATAACATAGCCTGAAGCAAACATAGCTAGTTAAAAAATAACAATCCCAATGTTTATGCCTAAGCTCAACCATTAGCACAAGTGCTCAGCTGGGTTCAGTTCTGTTGTGGCCTGTGGCTAAAAATTCTGAAGGGAATAAACAACAATGAGGTGCTTTTTTTTTTTCTTCCTCTTCAACTGCAGGAATGAAATGTACAGCAAATATCTGCATGTTTCCATTTGTCCGTACAGTTTGTGTGTGTTCTATGTATCTTTAACAGAAAAGCCAGACCTCTTGGTGGTCCGAGTGAGCAAGGTGGGGTTGGTAATGCTCCAACCGCAGGGTGTGGATTAGTTCTGACCTGATTAGTCATCGGCCCTGACCCTGAACCAGCCAAAGAGGGTAGAATACAAATGAATCCCCAGGGCCTTTGCGCAGTAAATCTGACTTGGGACCAGTGTTTATAGGATTCAAACCACACCACACAAGGCCACAGCGGATGGGCTCACCGACCCTGAACAGTGACTTCATCATTGAAAGGAAGGGGAAAAAACCTTTTGGGCAGGGTGTTTGCACGACTGATTGGTAGTTGGAGTAATTACATGATCAGAGTTATAGGAATGATGTCATTTTTCATTCAGAAAGGTGTTATAAAGTCAACAGTGCACATATGTTACTTTTCCAAGCTTGCAACAAAACCATGTTGAAGTGGAAAAAAAAGGCTGAGTTAAATCTGCACAGCTCTGAGAGAGTGTTAATATTTTACCAAGATACGTCCTACTGTTCTGTTCCTTCAGGTTCTCTTCTATATCTAATAAGTGTAAAGACTCAACACATCCAGGCTGCTCTATGCTTGGGTTAATGAACAGGTGAGGAATTACTTAGACAGACGGAGATGGAAATTGATTTTTTTAAGTGTTGCCTCATTATCCCATGTGGGGCACTTTACCCAGTGCCACAGAAACACAACACCAGACAATGTGGGTTGTGTAACGTCAAGGTCATATTGGTGTTACAGTTCTGTGTGTGCATAAACAGAATAGGGATTGGTGGTCTAGGCTAAATTTGTATAGATTGTCTAGAAGTAAGGCCATTAGTGATGGACTAATTAGGGAAGACCAAGTGGGCTCCGGTATCGGTGGAAGCCAAGATTCATAAATAAGTAAGTGCAAGGGCAGCTTGGTCGCTTAATTAACAAAGCGTGAAAAAAGGGTGTAAATCCCGAGAGGCCCAAACCCAAGCTGGTTCCAAGGATGGGCTATCAGCAGCAATCCTGTCTGTCTAGATGGCATTGATTGATGGCAAGCCAAATTGAATCTCTAATCATCACCATCCTTTTAGTTCCTGCATCCCTGGAGATTTACAGAGGCCAAAAGTGGCACAGGAGGTATTGCTTTAGTCTCCCTTTCCTGACATTAGCGGCATAAACATTGCAACCCCCTGCAATCTTTCCGCCCTGTTCACGTTGCCATACCATCTGGCCAGGGGTTATCTGACCCCTCTGTGTGTTCTTGCTCACACTTTCATGTCTCTGACCGTTGTTTTCACACTCTGAGCTGTTCAGCTAAGGTATTTAAAACCCTGACACTTTATGCATCTCACACTTAGACTCCCTTTGCCACCTATAGCAGCATATTAGGTTGCAGCCTCCTGGTACACTCTAGCCTGTTTTTTCTGAAGCTATTTCCTTTGCACCATTATTATTCTTTTTTCCTCCCCTTTTTTATTGTCCAAACTGGCAGAGAAGTATGTGTTGTGTAGACAAAGTTTGGGGAGTCAGTGACACATTGAAAAAAAAGTGCAAATCTGACCTGTTAGATGTAAGTGTCAGCTTTGGCACCTGATTTTTTTTGTTCCCCGTTTTTGTATACAGAGCACCATTTGGTGTTGGTGAGATACAGGAAACAGTTTCAGACAGTGGAATTAAGGGGCGAAGACATGCTTGGCCTGTTTTTTTTTTTGTTTTTTTTAACCGTAGATGCTCTCAATATACAATGGGGGAAGTGATCTCGACTGTCAAGACCTTATCAAGTAGTAGACAACAACAAAGGGTCTCAGCAGTAAATAGCATCTGTCTCCCTGCTTTTTACTGTTGCTGTTGGGGTTTTGATATCAGAAGGGCGTGAGATAGCAGGGAAAGGAAAATAATACTGCAATTAAGACCTACTGTAGCGCTGATAAGGAGGGGTCACAGAAGAGGGAACTGAAGAGAGGCAGAACGCAGAACGATGGACAAAACGGATGGGATGAAACAACAAAAGGTGAGAATGACAGTTAAAGAGAGGGGGGCGGAGAGATCATAGACTCAGACCGAAGCTGGGAAAGAGACAAGGCCAAGGACAGCGACAAGGTGGTGAAAAAAGGGAAGGTAAACAAGAAATAAAAGAAGTCTTTGTCCTGCTTAAAGCACAACCTTTCGGTCCGTCTTCTATGGCAAGCCAAAGTGCCAAGCTGTCTGGCTGGCACAATACATGAGAAGACCTTGATGTTTGCAGTGTCTGACTAAATTGATCTAAATCACCTCTGCAGTTATACAACACCAGACTTCCTCTGATTGAAGGACAATAAAACATATTCTTGCTTTTTAACTGCATGTCTACCTGAACCAAACGTAAACTTTCCCACCGTGTAAAAGTGTATCCTTAAAACATATCATCAGGATTTTGGAGAAGATACCAAGCTAAGCCTCCTGTGGAGCAACAAGTCGAGTCAAGTAATTTTAAAAATGTATACAGCCCAAAATTTCAAATCACATTTCAAGTCTGCTTCCATTCTGTATTATATAGATGGAATTATATGGAGTTTATTCCAAGAAATCCAATATAACCATGATGCTCAGTTTAACATTAAGAAATTTGTATTTGTTTGCTCATTCCCTTCACTTTCGTGCAACTTTGTAATTATCATTTCAATGTACCACTTCTTCATCTATTCTTGAAAATGTGGCATTGTGTTACTATTGATCAGCACTGGCCTACTTATCAGATTCATTCAAATTTGTCCTGGTATTCTAAGAATGATGTGTGTACGTTTGAGCAAATAAACATTATAGATACTTGCAAAAGGCAGTGTCTCTTCCCATGCACAATCTTTAAACTGGGAGGAAACCACATGCTGCAGAAGTACAGATCTGGGTGACAGACTGATGGCAAATGTCCAAGTCAGAAGATTACTTTCTCAGCTCAGATGGACCTCACAATTCCTGCAGCCACTGCTGTTCTCTTCCTAAACCCGTTCACACTTCTTCCTCCTCTTTTGCCTATTACCTGTCCTCCTCTAACCCTTGCTCCCCTAAGATCAACTCAATTGACCTTGGCTCCTTGCAACAGCTCAGCAACTTCCATTCTGCATAGTTGCTTCTCTCAACACCTTTTCAAATGAACTGACTGGAAAATACGCAGAACTAAGTGGCTTTCTGAAAATGAGAACCCACTATTTTTACCTCCCCCTCTTTCTCACTCTGCACGGCCTCATGCATGCACACACATCCAACTTTGAGGCGCTTTAATAACTGATAACCTCTCTGACTTTGACTCGGTAGGTGTCGGAATGGAGCATGGCGAGAGTTGGACCCATCATACACATCACTCAGCTAGCCAAGGTAGAAGCTCAAACAGCAGAGCGGGGGCAGTTTTACGCATCATGGCAAAGACGGGGCATCCCTGGAAGTGAATGAGCTTGCACCTGGCGAAAATCCACCACCTGCTACTGCATCTCTGGTCTTCCCATGATGTTGGAATCCACACTGCTAACACACTAGCCTCACAAAGGTAAAAGGAAGGTCAGATACCATGAATAAACTCCAAAAGAAGACGTCTTGGCTTCTTGATCTTTTTTTAATCCCTTTTCTCTCTTTCATTTCACACACATGCATACACGCTGCTACACAGCATCAAAACGCCATATTTCTAGGGAGCCAAAGCGGATAAGAAATGAGGAGTCTTTGAACTGTCTGGATGTTTCAAGCCCCTTCTTCTCCTCTCCATCTATGAGCCCCCCTGCTGCTTAGTTGGGACAGGGAGAAAGGGGCTGATCGATGGGGCCTGACAGCAATGAAATGAATGGAACCAGCTGATTGACTCATTAGTGGAGGAGTGAGGGGATGTGAGCTCTGACCATTTGAACTGGGGGTGGTTGTAGGGATGTAGGGATTGTGTGGGGGTTTGCGTGAGCACCGTATAAGTAATGTGTGTATGCATGTGTATGCCTGTGTAATTAAGCAACTGTCACTATATGTGTGTGTTAAGACCATGTGTGTGTGAGCTGAGAGGTCAGAAGGAATTTCCATAGGGTGTGAGAGGGGAAAGGGAAGCTGTTTATGGCCTGACTTGGCACAGAGGGAGGGGGTCGGCCTGTATTGTCCGGCGCTTTCATCTGGCTCACCTCAATTAGTCTTTCACAGCACTTGTTGTCAAATCCCTGATAAATCACAGCTAACAATCACTATGTCACTGGCACATACACACAAAATTAAAATAAGCTTATTTATATACATTGCATGTGCTTAGATTTAAAGGTGAAGAAAAAAATATTCAAAAGTTCATGTTACAGAATGGAAAAATGGGTAAATAATATAAATCATAGCAAATTAATGAACTCAGACAGTTGCAGTTGGTTGCATCTTGTCAAAAGGAACAAATGAACTTTAGGAACAGCAGCTCCTTGAACTAACTAAAGCTGATGGTAAAACCCACAGGGTGGCCTCCCTTCCCTTCCCTGTCTACTGAAAACACCTTATGAAAACACTTGCGCTCACAGAAGCGGCGCTTTACAGCTCTTTTCAGTCTCCAGTTTTACCAAATGGACAGGTGTTTAAGTCATAAAGACCAAAGCCTACACCTACACATTTGCCCCTTAGAGATGCTTGCCTTTACAAAGCTACTTTGTCTTACTGACCTCTTTCAGCTTCTTCTAATTGTCCTCTAAATATGGCACCCACTTAAATATTAAAGTCACTGTGTCACTGAGTCTCCATTTCAACTTGTACTGAGGTTAAATAAATGCTCCACACAGCTGGTAGTACCTCCAGGAGGCTGCAGCATGGAACCATGGGGATTATGTAAATAACTTGACAAAAGGTCATATGTGATTGCTACTGCTGCCACTGAAATGTAGTGGATTCGCTGTGTATAAGCTGTGCCGAAGACAGTATGTTAAAGATGTTAGTGTTAGCATTGATGAGAAAGAGGGGCTATCATTTAAAGTTATTGTGGTTTTTCAGAAGACAAGGACTAAAAGGGAGAAAAATGTTATAAATCTAGGGAGTCTGCTTATCTCTGTACCTTTTAAAGTGTATAGGACGAGAAGTTGGAAAAAATAAGGCCTGGAACACTTAGTCAAACCTCTTACCAAGTAAAATATACACTGTTAAAACACTTTGATCCAACGCATGAATTATTATTAATTACGGTAGGTATTTAAGCTTGTGACATTCTGCACAACTTCAGCTTTTTTCTTGAACCTATTCTTGCCATCACACATTTGCTTACTCAGGTCGGCTGTTTGGAAATGAGCAAAAGCTGTTTTCCTGCTCCTCAAAGGGGAAAAGGCCCGGGGCACGGCCTTGAAAAGTCACATCAACTACCCAGCTATGGTTCAACTCAACAAAGAAATTTCCCTCCCCACCTCTCTTTTCTTCTATTTAACAAGACCAGCAAAGGCTGAAACCAGGTGATGTGGCCTTTCTTCCCCCTCAAGGCACAGTGTTTTACAGCAGCGTCCAATCTCCAGACAGATGTAACTGGCTATTTCTTAAAGACAAATATCAAAGACCACTTTCTGCTCCATCAGCAAAATTTGTTACAAGAATCTGTAGCTTGTAAAGAAATGGTGGGAGGAGGCCCTGAGGTGGATCAAACTGCTGCTGGGAGAATTCTACCCCTTCGCGAACTCCACAGGTCAAACCTTTTGTGCTTGAGAAGCGTAATGACCATCGCAGGTCCATAAAAACTCTTAGACATCTCTTGTAAGTCCAGCAGGCTCTCATCTGCACATTGGAAAAGAAAGACACATATTTGACCATCTCCAACCAGGATTCTGACCTATTTATTTGCTTTTGGTCAAGCCGTGAGTCAGTCAGTCCATCCCTCTAAATATACACATCCTCTTTCTGTGTATTTTTATATGCTACTGGAATAGGCTAACCCCTGGAGCTTGATTGTGTTAGAGCAGCTATTGTTGAGAAGGAAAAAGGCTTGTCTTTTGGGAATCTGCCGCTGAAGTCATATGTACAGACTCCTCCTCTCATAACCCCCGGATCAGGGTCACGCTTTGTGGGTTGAGAGTGGGTGGAATTCACAGCAGGTCTTAACTCACTTATGATCTGGACATTTTTGACACATGGTAATTCCAGTTGGACTTTATGGACATCCGGCGCAGACAGGGCCTATAAAATATCAACTCTGAAGGCCATTAATATTATGTAAAATATTTCATCAGCATTTTGAACGCTATTAATATAGTTCACCAATGACCAAAGAGTGGGGAGGGATACCTGTCAGCCATCCGCACATATGGTATAAAACTTTATTATGTAGATGTAAGTCAACATTTGGACAGGTGTGGATTAATTTTAGACAGACATTCAAGTGTCAGGAAACATTTTTGCCTCTTGCCACCAGCATGATTTAGATATGTGTTTTAGTGTGTGTAGCACTAACAAAAAATACAAGTGTTATTACCGTCATTAGCAAAATACCAGCTTGTAATGATGCAACTGAAACCTGTGTGATCTCTATTTTTACGTGTTTTAATGCACTGGGGTTGGACAGGGAATACCCAGGCATTCACACAGAAACACACACACACAAACACGTACACACTCTCCTAGATGTACCACCCATCTTGCTCTCCCTGTGAACGACCCATCTCTCTCTCTCACTCTTTTCCCTCCTTGTATATGTTTCTCTCCTGCTGCCTTGTTCTGCCTGGCTGACTACAGACAGCAGCAGTGTGTCTGTGCAGTGGGCAGGCCCAGACACATTTGCCCTCCCCTGCTTGCTCTCCACAGTGTGTGTCAAAGACCTGCCATCCCACAAGGCCCCTCTGTTGGATGCCAAGATGACGTGCACACACAAACGCCATATACAGAAACGTCTATGCGCACATGCTGTAAACACCTAAACACACCGCTCTGGGATTTCTCCACATACGTCTGGACTCATTTAAACACATTTATATTATGGTTTTGTTTGTCAGAGTATAAGCGCTGAGAAAATTCAGTATGTGTGGTGTTTCAGTATTACGGGGATTAACATTAGCTTGCATGTGTGTGTAATACAAATGACTGAATTAAAATGTTTTACTATTAGCACTAGTTACTCAGAGAAGTTTCACAATAATAGGCATAAGAGTAAATCTTCATTGTCACGTCAGCTGCGAATATCTGGGGTTTAAGCGGATTTAACAACATGTGGAGGTTATTGGCAACATCCACGCAGTTTTGCTAAAGTTGTCTTTTGCTTTTTTATCTAATAGTGTATTGTGCGTAATTCTGTCCTTGTTTGTCCTGTTTACTAGTTTATGCATTAAAAAGCGAAACAAATCGACAACTTGATGACCCTCTGTGTGTCATACTTTGTCTTTTTCAATAAACTGCTATGGCCACCCACGCGCTGCCATATTTTCACCGGTCATCCTTCTCCTGACACGGCTGTTGCTTGCCTTCATGTGAAATTCCAGCTCTGTGAATCTTTCCGTGCCGCCATTTGAGCCATAAACCATCAGTCAGTGCACATGAGCGCTCCTGCAGGCCTGTTGCATCTGTAAAGTCTGTCAGCTATGCTGTTCTCTCAGTTTCTGATCCAAGTCTGACCCATATCCACTACAGCGCTCCCTCCATACCATCCCGCCCCGGCTCTCGACATGTCGTCATCTTCTCCCCCTTCCTCCTGACCACCTTAGGGCAATCTGAACATAAGTCACTGTACATCTGTTCAACATGGCTGCCTACCATATGACCTACACACTAGCTTGCATCCCTGGTGAGGTCAATCCACCAAGGCACGATCTGATGGGCTGTACATTTATTTTGTGTAATATATGTGTAGCTGCCTTATTTATTGAATGTCAGTTTCAGACTCTATGGCTATAACATGTGTTTGAATGACTTTTTGTAATAATGTAATAGTAATAGTAATAGCATATGTATAGGTAATAGTAATTCAGCTTAGTGGTAGTGGTAAAGAAGTAAATATAATTCACAGAAATTATTATTATTATTATTATTATTATTATTATTAATAATAATAATAATAATAATAATAATAATAATAATAATAACAATAATAATAGTGTTCAAGTCACAAATTGAAAGGGAAAATTAATTTGAATATTTATTTTATATGTCTATCATTATTATTATTATTATTATCATTATTTTTATTATTATTATTGTTAAATTGTGATCTTGTTATGTTGTGACCAACTATAATAATAAATATGTGTCCACTATCAGGTCCGATTCACCAGACACATAATTAAGTGTGCCCTTGCCCTCATCTCATTTAATTTATAATTTCATTAACTTATTTTCTTACTTTAAAAAAATAAAAAAATAAATAAAAAATACCTCAACGCATTTACCATTTTGCTGACTTCGACAATGCTCCTTTTGTACAAAATCCAGAATGACTTTGCTTTTATATTGCAAATTTACTTCCACGCCTGTTTCCTCTAAACCATTAAAAGGTTTGTATACTCGCCACAATAGGGTCACTAATAGTTGCTATTGTCATTTCAATTGTCACCTTAAGTACATTTGTTCACGAATTTGCCTTTGAATATCTGCAGCAGAGCCTCTGAAGTGAAGTTTTACGCAGGGGGCTCCAGTGTGCGTCCTGCTCAGGCCACACAGACTGCTGCGGCGCTCATAAATAAAGCCTGGCACATGAAGGCCTGCTGTCCCGGACAAAATGGCCCCATTAATCGCCTATGATCACGAATCACACTTAGATTCACAATAATAACCTCTCTAAATTAATTTTAAAAAATAAAAATGAAAAAAATCTACATATAAAATGACTAAATGTTTCAACTTACAGGCTATTTATATGAATTAATTTTTTTTTTAAATTACATTAATTTGCATGAAACATCAATTGTTGGTAAGTGCTTGAGTCCTAATAGTCTTAATAGTACTAAAACAGTTGATTAAATATGTAAATTATGGCAGTTGTGATCTTTTAATTGTTATTAACCCATCAACTGTAGACAACCTAATACTTAATTTTTCTACAAATCTATTTCCTTCCCCGCTTTTTCCTCCCTGATAATGTGATACTGACGATGATTGGTGGGGGGGGGGGACTTCTTCTAAAGAAAGAATATGAGCGAATAAATCCAGAGAGAGGGATGCCAACTGCAAAACAAGCACAGGAAAACTCCTATGGAGGTGTGATCTCACCCACATAAAAACAAACATGTGCGCTTCAAAGGCCCAGGTAGTGCGTAATCACCACGACATACACAGCCATAAATAGAAAAAAAAAAAAGCAGCGAGAGTCAGTGGGAAACCCTGAGCTGCAACAATAAAAAGCCATTTGTCTTCGTTTACAGAGAAAGTTGTTTCAGGTGAGGTTATTCAGTTTGTTGCAGTCATAAGTGTTTCTGAGAACTGGCTCCAGCGCACGGATAATGGAGTTGACATTTACGGACATAATAAATACATGCAAAAGTTTTTTTTTCACTGTTCATGTAGAAATATATTCAATTCTTAGATTTAAACTCTAATGACCTTATAACGACTACAATATGGAGAAGGGCTCGATAAGAAACGAGAATGTCCTCTTTAAGTACACTTAAATGTCATAATGTACAGCAGGGATTCATTAGGGCAATAATCTTCCACAAAAGTGGCTCCTTCGAATAGAACTACTTGGTCTAGGCTGAATATCATTATGGTGCCTGTTCTCTAGATTTTTTTTTTTTTCTCTTTGCTTCCTCTCTCCATCATAAGTAATTTACACCGAAGAGTAACCACACCGCCTGTGCGCTACAGAAGACTGTCATCGACGCAATTTGTCTCCTCAACACACTGATACCAGCTGGAAGTTCAACTGCCAAGGCCTGTCCTGCACTCTGGGAGTCCAGTGGGTTCACCTAGTACTTTTCACGGTATATTTAATTCTGACTTTTAAATAAATAAATAAATAAATAAATAAATAAATAAATAAATAAATAAATAAATAAATAAATGTTTTAACTGAAAATATGGAAATTGCGATTATAGTTACGCACAAGTTTTGTCCACATGGTACAAGCGTGAATGGAGAAACTGTAAAAAGTTCAAACTATGGCAGAAAAGTTTTGGGAAAAGTGTGTGATTCAAGTTTTAAACCCAACAAAAGGATCCACTCCTGTATATTAAGGAATGAATTAAAAAAGAAAGAAAGAAAAAACAGAAGAAAGAAAGAAAGAAAGAAAGAAAGAAAGAAAGAAAGAAAGAAAGAAAGAAAGAAAGAAAACCAACCCTCTCCGGGCTGTGTGACCCCGGGCCCCGGTGACGCGCACCGTGGTCCCGCAGATGCGTCCCCCCCATCGGTCCGCTCGTTTCTCCCTAATCACCCCAAACCCCCCAAACATCCCAGAATGAAGTCCTAACAGCAACCATAAATCACCAGTTTGTATTAAAAGCTTGTGCAAAGGCCCAGCCAGGTCAGTCAGACAGGATTTATGATTCCACTTGTCGGGACTTGATTACTCTAACAAAATACTCCAACTACAAGCCCGTGCACACCTCAGTCCCAACTGTTGTTTCTCCCCTTTTTTTGTCCTTATTTTCTATGACTCTATTTCTCTCATTTTCATTCCCATTTTACCCTCTGCAGCTCCACAACACCCCACTCATCCGTTCAAGCCATGTGTTTTAAGTCACTGGTTTCCACTGGGGTCCTGTGACCTTTCGGGGTCAATAAGAGGAGTCCAGTGGGGTCTCTGGTAAAATAAGGACTTAAAGTTTCAAATCAATGCAGCTGAAGTCGATGTGGAACAGCATATTCTAGGAAAGTCAGTACAGGACGATAACTTAGCCAAAGTAAAGACTGTTGAACTGTTTGTTTGGTGTTTGTCCAAACTGAAAGAATATTTCTGAGTCATATCTTAACAGAGTTTTCCAAAGATATCAATAAAACCACAAACAAGATCAGATAAGCTTTGGATTATATTAACCTTTATTGCTCGTGTGTGTTTTACGCTTATTCCGGACAGAGGAGGCGGTTTGTGTGAAAAACAATTAAAGCAAAAATGTTGGTTTTAGGAGCTCACGAAGCAGTGTGATCGTCTCTCAGCACCGGTAGAAACAAACCTGAGGATGTTTTTTCTAGAATTGGGGTCAAAGCACTGGAAAGTGGGTGAAGAGGCATAACTTTATGCACAATCCCACGCAAGGTACCAAATTCCAAAATACACCCTTCTTTTGTAAAATAAAGTCATTGTGGAATAAATCAACTTTTGCGTCTACTTGTTTAACTAGTGCAAACGACACACGCTCCACTTTTATTTCAAGTATTTGACCTGAAGTAGTAAAGTAAAGTTATGCAGGAGAAAAAAATATAAATAAATAAATAAATCGGTCATATTCCTTCCAGTGACAAATGTAACTGACAGTTGTAATGAAAAATATACACAAATACGCAAAGACATTTACGGACAGGTCGTGAAAAAAAAAAAAAAAACAGAGTGAAAAGAGAGTTCTGAGCCACTGGCACATTGTCCTACTTTCCTACTGGCATCACAAACCAACCGGGAGCCTCCTGGACTCCAGCATTCACTGTGAAAAGCTTTAGGGCCTTTTCATCCTTGTTTCCACTTTTCCGTCAGAAGACTGAGACATTACAAATGTGAGGAAGAAGAAGAAACAATAAATGGGACATCATCTCACTTGAAAAAAAAAAAAAAAAGACGACTAGAGTTTCCTATCGATTTTACGCACGGCAAACAACAACTCTCAACAAAGGCAGATGGCAGATTGTTATTGTGAGTAACTTCAGGAATATATGTGTGTAAAAATCTATACACTGTAAGAAAGGAAAACAGTGAAAATAAATTAATAATTGAAATGACTGAATAAATTAGCAGTATTTAGTGAATATATTAATTTATTTGCGTAAAAGAGAAAATCTTAATACATCTTTTCCATTTGAAGTAATTATCTAAACTAGGTTGTATTTGTTTTTTTTATTTTTTCCATCTTGATTGATTCATTTGGTCTTAAACTGTCAAGTCCACTCGTCAAAAGGCCACACACTCGTCCAGTCGGCTACTAAAATACACGCAGCCGACCTGATGGGTAAGTGCTTTGGAGGGGGCTTTGGGGCCGCGACTCCCCGATGAGTTCCAGTGCGCAGCTAATTTCTTCAAAGTGTCAAAAAAAAAAAGCATTAGGTAGAAAACAAGAGCTGATGTTAACAAAAAAACAAAAAAACAAACAAAAAAAAAAGAATACACATACGATTGAAATGGATGAGCTTTCGTGGACGCGCATAACAATTGTGTATTGAAACCTGTACCAGCCACAGCGCCTTGCTGCGTAAAGCCAATAATGCCATTAGCGATCCCTAAAGAGGAGCAGATGGTTAGTTTGAGAATGAAACATTATTTTCAATTGGAGGATGATAGAACATGGAATTTGGGTACAACAAGAGAGTGAAGAGAGAGAGAAGGGAAGAGGGAGAGAGAGGAGGGTGTGGGGGGGTGCAGAACCCAGCCTTCGAGGGACTGGTGGGTGCTGTCTCACTAAGAAAATAAGGTTCACGTCTTAAAGCATTTAAAGGTAAACGTTCTTACCTTCAACGGCGGACACTGCAGGCAGCATGAGGCTGCATAAAAGCAGAAAGTAATCCATTGTCATAAAGCGTTCAGGTCGGACATGTAAATAGACCCACGGCAGAGGGAGAGCGTAGGGAATTACAATCCTGGGTGATCCGACCGCTCCACGCACTCAGTCCCGTCCAAGTCCTTATAGTCCCAGTTCCCAGTCCCAGCTGCGTCAAGCCTCCAAAACCAGAGTTACCCCCATTCAACCAAAGCACGCAAGAGTGAGTAATGGAAGGAAACAACACCCTTTAGAATAAAATAGGTGAATATAGTAATGATCTCCAGTTTAATAGGACCGAGAAAAGACAACAAGCGCAAGTCTTCCAGTCCCGTTTACAAGCACTGAGTAAACAGGTACCATAGTCCAGTCTGCGGTTACCATCCGGATTATATTTCCAGCAATACCTCTGTGATAGTCAGTGAAATTAAAAAGAAAAAAAAAAGAAAAAAAAAGGGAATAACAGCCTTCTTGAAGAGATCCAAAGACTTTCTCCGTCTGTGGTCAGAGCAGAGGCAGAGGTAGCCGCATATGTGACACAACCATAATGTAGTCCACGCTATAGACGCGCGCGCCGTGATCACAAAAGTGTTTATTCCCGAGTAGAAACAGCCGCGTGGATATTATAGATATTTATTCCCTGAGCGAAATGTAGTCATCTGTCTGGAAAAGGAAAAGGGGGGGGACCGTCCGCTTCGCTCGGCGTGTGCATTGGAATGAAGCACGGCGGTGTTGGAATAAGGAGAGGGGTGGAAGAGAGAGAGAGAGAGAGAGAGAGAGAGAGAGAGAGAGAGAGAGAGGAGGGGTTACACTCGGAGCAGCTGCAATCCAAAAAAGTGTCCACCTTGACAATCATTTACTCTCACATTTATTATTAAAATAAAACATTTGTCTTTTTTCTTTCTTTTTTTATGTATAACATTCCCATTTATTCCCATACAAGGTTTTGTCTGTAGAATTTCCACCCCGAATGCAAAATATAAGAGAATCCAGTTCATCATTAACACAGCTCACACACTTTATTATTACAAAAAAATATATACAATAAACTCTACTTTTAAAATTTGTTTTCATATATTTTTGTTTACATTTTTATTTATTTATTTCACGTTGGCAGGGTCTCACTGTGATTCTCTCATCTTGGGACCGTGTACAGACGTGGACATACAGCGCCCCCCTGCGGATCGCTTCTCCTCTCCGACGCAAAGAAGACAGGAAAGTTTGTGCCGAGGGTTGTTTTTTTTTTAAACTCTGATGAATCCAGCTTTTATTTTATCCGAATGAATGAGAAACTTTTAGTTCCTCAGCTCCGTGGACGTCCTGGATGTGTGCGTGTGTATGTTTTTTTCCTTCCCTCCATGGTTTGTTCTGTCAGATTATATGTGAGTATGAAGAGACTTCGTGCGTAATGCGTTTTTCCTCGATAACACATGAATCAGGGAACACGACGAACAGTTTAATGATAACTGAACGTATCTTGTTTTTTAATCTTTAAATTCAATCGAAGTTCTTTTAGCGTAATCACAACCTGATTTATTTATTTACTTATTTTACTTCATCGGAATATTACACTAAAGTTAAAAAAAAAAAAAAAAAAAAGTTAATCCATGTGCTGTCATGTAATGTACGTCGTTTTTTTTTTTTTTTATATATATATATTTTTTAATTACTATTATTATTTAACTATAAAGTGCAACAGGTTTCCATGTGTTTTACCCTTTTATGTCCAAGCTTTACGACTATTGACCTGTAATTTGCATTTCCTCTTCCTCGGAAAAGTTTGTCAACAGGACATCTGTCACGACCATGTGTCTAAAGCATCTTATCTTTACACAACTTTTATTTCATTATTGTTTTTCACTTTATTCCTAACAGCAGTGATGAGGAATTTGTTGATTATTTACGTGATTGATTACACATTGTATTCCAAAAAGCAACTCATAATGTTAATATAAGCAATTGTGTGATATATATTTCCCCCTCGGTGCGTTTTATGTATTTTTTTTTTTTTTAATTTATTTATTTTTAATTGAATTACTGTAATATTATAGCCATTTGGTCACTCAGATAAACTCTTGTAATTAATGTTTTAATTACAGACTAGTGCTGACAAAACAGAAACGCTGCGCTTTTTTCACATCCTAAAGGAGTATTTTATATTCTTATATATAGTCTGTTTCTCTGTGATGTGTTGTCTGTGTCTATCAGCCGCTTTCACTTCATTTGGAGTCAGATTCTGTCAGCATTAGAGGTTATCCATGACCATAAATAACCACCACTGTGTCATTAAATGTTTAAACCTGGAAAATCGACATATTCTGTGTTATGTCTGGAACAGGGAAGACCCGATAGTGACTGTTAATGTCAATTAAGCGTTTATTATACAATTTTTTTTTTTTTTTAAGTGTATGCACTATTGGCAGACCTCTTCCTCTTCTATTCTCCATTCATAGTGTTTAAACAGTTGCATGTGTGTGTTTTCTATATTGGACTATTTATCTGATACCAAATGACTGGTGTGTTGGTGTAAAAGTTATGTCCTAACAGGTGCAAGCAGACAAACGTGACCACGTGATCCACTGTGTGTATTGATCTCAGTATATGTTGGCTGCTAATAAAACCTTGCCATTTGGCCAACTTGTAACTTGATTTTTATGTGTATTTCTATAATGTGGAGTTGTGTTATTGTCATAACCAAACCACAACTTTCATCTTAAATATATTTTCACAAGAATTACATTTTTTTTCCCCACTATAAGCTGTGAGCACAGACGTGTTGACAAAGCCTGCTGCAAATATTTACATTTTATTAGGCAAATTGAAACAATATAATTGAGAAACAATACAATGTGGTTTGTGCTGTCTAAATTATTTCTTAAATTTAATTCTTACAATAATATATAACATGATGGCTTTTAAAAATGTTGTTTCTCGTCTCTGAACCTTATGATCCATCATGTAAAACGATCCAAAACTTTTATGTTATGTTTTTATGTTTGATTTCAAAGAGTAGCATGAAGAATATTGGCGAGAGCTCAAAGTGAGAGACTCTGAAGTTTGGTTGGACTAAACCCAAGCCAACTTCAGAGAGAGACATCACATTGTTTGTCTTTTATGTCTCAGATTTATTTTGTATTTGTATAATCTGATAAATGTTTGACTATATTCGACAAAGAAGGAAATGATATGAGGTGAAGCATCAGCCAGGTTTTATCTTTGCAGTCTGTAATAATCAGCAATAGTTGGAAAACCAAGAATAAAATGTAATTCATTAAAAGGAAAAACAGTCTACTATAGTACATCATTGCTCATAAAAGTTGGAATAATTTAGTTTGCCTTCATTTATTGAGTAATCACATTTAACCAAGTGCAATGATCACACAATAAGTCCCAGTTACACGTAACTGATCAAGAATAAATCACATTGTTGCAATCATTTCATGAAAAGAGGTAAAAAAACTAATATATTTATTCAAACTTTATGGGCAACATTGTATAAATAGTCTATCTATAGCAGTGCGACATAAAGATGCTTTATTATCATTTCAGACTTTTGGTGAAATATGAAATAGAGAAAAATGTCATCTTTAAGGACATGTTTTTCAAGGCAAATAAAAGAGGATTTTTTTTTTTTTTCCATTATTTTTTTAACAATGATCAGATTTCTAACACTAAAATTCAAGGACAATAGCTAAAATACTCTGTTAAAATTACATACCAAATCATTTTTTTTTTTTTTTTAATTTCTCCTCATCATACTTTATTATATAGCCACTTATTTATTTTTAGCATGTTAGAAACAAAGAAAAGGTTTTGTTTATTTCATTTTTTTTTTTACTATTTTTGTTTTTGTTTTGGATTAAATTGTACAGATATTTAAAGGAGGGTAAATTGTGACTGAAGTGAATGTTGTGCTTTCATGATTGTAAACCTCAATAAAAAATATTCTGGAAAAAAAAAAAAAACAGAGAAAAAGACCAATAAAAACGCCCCAGTGTAGCCTTGACTTTTATAGTGGTGGGTCACACAAACACAAAACATCAGATCTCCACATGTGTTGCTCTACACCTCACAACAATGTAGCCCGAGAATGTCGTTTTACAATTGAAGCAGTTTGAGTAAGAGGATCTGTGGTGGCTTCAAAGTAGACTGTCTCATTTGTTGCCAAAACCGCTGAAGCCCCGGCGCTCCTGCCTCCCCGCCACTAAAGGGCAACCAGAAACAGAAAGTTCACAACTGCTACCTCTGTTACTTCTATACGCTTCTGACTGCTCATAAAAGGAAATGAGGTCGAAAGACTTAAGAGCAACTTTAAGAACTTTTATTTTGAGTTATCCCGAATTTTTGTTGGGAGTCTATTACACCTTTGAAGGCTTCTTATAGAAGATCAGAGGGTATCAGGCTCAGTCCATGATAAACAAAAGGTTTACCAGGAGTAAAACTCAGAGAATTCCTGAACCCCCAACTGTTTGCCAATGTAAAAAATAAGTGTGTCAAACCATAAATATGGGCTTGGAATAAACCAACACAGTGCGGAGGAAACTTTTCCTATGACTGGAACGTCAACATTAATAAATCGACAGCCCTGTACTTTACAGCTATGGTTGGGTTTTTACAAAACCTATTGAGCAGGTTTATTTTTCTACCCTGTCGTTTTATAGTGTGAGTCATTTGGGTCCAGTTTGACGGTTGAGAGTTTTCCCGTCTATGAATGGCAGCAGTAAAACTGTATACAGCCCGTTGTAATGACTGTCGTGGGTCAAGATTTGCACTCAAAACACTCACCAACTTGCAGAGATTTCTGGAGATTTTTGTATTTTTTTTTCTTCCTTGAAAGCTTATCCTAACCCTCAAGTCTAACCAAAACTGTCTGACAATAACCAGTACCCTTACATTATAGCATATGAAAGGCATTTAGATTCTTGCAACTGCTCTGTAGATTTTGTAAAGTAGTTTCTGATCTGGTTTAGGCTTCACATTTTTACTTCCACCAAGTGTAACAGCGGAGGTTATGTTTTCATCAGGGTTTGTCTGTCTGTCTGTCTGATAGCAAGATAACTCAAAAAGTTACTTTCATGAAATTTTCAGGAAATGTTGATCCTGGTGCAAGAAACAAATTATTAAATTTTGGTGGAGATCTGGTCTACCTTGATGGAGGTCTGTGCTCTCCGAGTGCTTTTCTAGTGTTCCAAATGCAACCTAAAACTAGAAAAGCACCACCAAATCACCACCAAAATTTAATCATTTGTTCCTTGTGCCAGTATCAACATTTCCTGAAAATTTCGTCAAAACCCGTCCATAACTTCAAGGTCAAGGTTACTTTATTTATACCCGTAGGTAGATTTGTTTTGCAGTCTAGGTGATTGCCTTGGCATTACAGCAACACATACATTCAACATGCAAGACAGGCACTTGATCACGCTTAGAGACAGGACAAAAAGTGTTCAGTGTTCCACCATTCATCGGTATAGCAGCATGGATAAGTAAATAAAATAGGTAAGATCAAATAAATAAAAACAAGATGCAATAAAACAATAAAAACCAGAAAAGATAAAAAAAAAAACAATCCGGGATAAAAACCAGAATAAGAACATACAATTAAAATATTTTAAAAAAAAATTGAAGTCACAATAATAATAAATAGAGCAAAGAAATTGAATAAATAACTAAATATCTTATCTTGCTAACAGACAAACCCCCCCCTCCCCCCCCCATCACCACCAAAATTTAAACATTTGTTCCTTGTGCCAGTATTAACATTTCCTGAAAATTTCATCAAAATCTGTTCATAACTTTTTGAGTTGAGTTTTATTGCTAACAGACAAACAAACAAACCCCGATGAAAACATAACCTCCACCAAGTAACGAACACACATACACATTGTACACAGACAAAAAAAAAAAAGAAGAAAAAAAAAGACCCACTATGCGCTCATGAGAACGTCCCACCAGCACCTGGCCCACATTAGAAACTCAATAAGTAAAGTGGCAGACATTTAACTACCATATGGAAATTTCTCAAGCTTACACCTACTGCACCCTCACCAGACCCATCCATCCTTCCTCCCACTCATCTCATGCCAGGACGCTGGTGTCTTACTTTTCTCCTCTTAACGCAAAGTATGGACACACAGGAAGATCCAAGGCTTTTCCCTGAGAGTCGTAAAACTTCTTCTTTTTCAGCCTCCCTCGCAAATCACATGCCCAGATGCGAACACAAACACACTTCCATAAGCATGCACTTCAGAGATGACACATGTACACTGTGTAGCTCTTATGTCTGGGTCTGGTCTAATAACAGCGCTAATGTGATACGAGTGCGAGAGGATCACTTTACTCTGCCCAATATTAGAAGAATGGTGGGCCGCTGGTTATGTTAGTGTCTTTTTGACATGTCTGTATATGAACAATTGCGTGTGGAAGTGAACGGGCAAAGTGTGCTGTTGTACCGGTGGAGGAGGAGCTGGTTGTGGGTGGCTCTGGAGAATCTCACATGAGCTCAAAGCTGGAATCCAGGCAGCGAGGAGGTGTGTGAATATGTGGGAGGGGGTAGAGGGGAGGGGGAGGAAGAGGGGGTGGGGGGCTGTTTTCAAGAGTTTTAGTGGTGGTGGTAGTGGTGGTGGGGACCTAATCCTCCAGGCCTTCACCACTGACCTAGCACTTAACACAGGATCGCAAATGCAACCCTAACTGAACTGCCCGGAGACCACCATCATCCACCTCCCTCTGCACACACCAGCACAAACACGTACACCAAACACCACATCTACTTTCTATTTCTTGCCTCCAGCCCCAGTCCTGCTGCTGTAAATCAGCACCTACTTGCCAACCCCCCCTGCACACTCTTTCCTTTCCACCCTTTCGATACCACCCCAGTGTCGCTCACAGCCAGCTACTGTCTGTCTCTTGTAAGGATCTACCACCTTTCAGCACCTTCCCCACCTAACAGAGAAAACGTATACTTCACTGTCTGTGCTGACTGCAGATTTATGACTCAACCTCCCATCAGCCTGACCTCACTGTCTTTGTGCCGACAGAAAGACAGACAGATAGACGGATAGGCAGGTATTTAGTCATACAGGCAGTCATCGATAGTCAACAGTCATTCAAGGAAGAGGACCGCAGTGTCACATACGTAGCTGAGAAAAATGTGAGTCAACAATGTACTGTGTGGACAAAAATGTAAGGAAATGACCTTTCACCGCTCTGACAGTATTATGTAGCAAACATGACAACAAACAGGCACAAGTTCGACAGTCTGTGCTACATGGTGGGAAATAAGGGTATTGAGGCTGAGGTGGTGGATATGTGACAACATTAGCGGTGGCAACTGAGGCTTTACACTATAAATGAAGTTAAGGATCCCTGTACATATGACTGGTCATATGTCTGTAATACTCTTAACCCTTTCATGCATTAATTATGAGAACCTTAGTTAAGATTTTTCTCTTGAGTGTTTTTATTCCTCCATAGGCATGAAAAAAACAATGTGATCAAGTTGTTGTTTTTTTCATGGAGTTACAAAAATGTCCATGCATTTAATTTTTGAAGTAAAAGAAACGTGTTTAAAACCCAATATCAGAAATTGATATTAAAACAACATCTCACATTTTAACATATTCTAATGCTAATTATAACTCTTTTCATGGAGATAATATGCTAAAAAAAAAAAAAAAAAAAAAAAACACTTTTTTTTCCTTACAAATAACAGTTGATTTACACTGAAACATATTACTGCAGATCAGGTTTATCAAGAACAGCAAAGTTACAGTAATGATATGAATTACAGGGTATAGGATGATGCAAAAGCGTCCACTGTGTTGGCTGATATGGAACTAAAATAACAAAACCCATGAATATACAAGAGAACAGCTGGAGAATAGCCATCCACTGGAGTGACCATTATGCATGAAAGGGTTAATGATACATTTAAAACTAGAAAAGCACTCGGAGAGCGCAGACCTCCACCAAGGCAGATCAGCCCCCCCCCCCCCCGATCACCACCAAAATTTAATCATTTGTTCCTTGGGCCAGTATCAACACTTCCTAAAAATTTCATCAAAATCCTTCCAGAACTTTTTGAGTTATCTTGCAAACAAACAAACAAACAAACAAACAAACAAACAAACAAACCTCAATGAAAACATCATTTCCATGGTGTAGGTAAAACGCCTTTGCCTCCCTTGTAGCCCATAGGAGAATAGCTCTAGAGTGGAAATTTCCTGACCCACCAAAAAGCATCTGTTTGGCTTAGCGATTTGATGTTTTTCCTAAAATTTGAAAAAATAAAGTATTTCGCTGGGGGATCAACTGGAAAGTTCCATCAGTTATGGGACCCTTAATTTTGTATTTTGATAGTAGGCTCAACACTCTCCCATAGTATCATATACCCTGTAAGCTAGAAAGAATGCATGAAAGTGTCCCTTATTTAATTTACCCTTATCCTTATCATGATTTATATTATTGTGCCCGTCCCCCCTCCTTTTTGTTTTGTTTTGTTTCATGTTTAGTGGTAGTTTGTATGTGGGAAGGGTGGGAGGGAGGGGATTCGGTTGGTTAAACTTCGAAAAACAATTCAAGACATTGTATCTAAAATGCATTATATATTGTTTTTCCTTTCTTGAACTTAAAAAAAAAAGGATCCCTGTACATATTAATTTACTGTATTAAAACTCCAATTTGTACTTTCTGAACATATTACAATATACAACCCACTGTAAATAATATATACATAAACATATATTGTAATAGACCAGATCCACGCATCCACTTATTATATAAAACTCCACTTTGCACTCTGTACATATTACAATATAAATCCACTGTAAATCTCATCCCATTGTTGTCCTTGTCTCTAGGCGAATGTTTGTCTATATTAGGTCTGTGTTCAAGTGTGATTGGGTTCATGTTGTTTTGGGTTCATGTTCAAACGTGTGCAAACAAAAACCGACGCCAACTTCCTTGTATGTGTTCAAGTACTTGGCCAATAAAGATGATCCTGATTCTGATTCTGATAAAGGGCATTTCCAAGCAAAGAAATACAGTCGCGGAAAAATTTATTAGACCACCAAAAGTCATCAAAAACAGTGATTATGTAATCAAGTACTAACTCCTGTGTGTATTGTATGGCTAAAACAGACAGAAAAGAAAACATGGAATGCCTAAAAGCACTGTTTTTGTCAGTACAATGCCATAGATATTTATGTAAGAACTGAAGTGATTTTGGTTATTATCAAGAAAACATGTTAAATGGATAGATATCAGCTCTGAAATTAAACTCTTATGAGCTATTTTTGTTGTTTTCATTATATTTGTCCAAACAAATGTACCTTTAGCTACACCGAGCATTAAAATGAACAAGAAATTGAAGAAAATAAGGGTGGTCTAATAATTTTTTCCACAACTGTATGTCCTAACTTTCTAGTAAACTTCACAAACTTAACCCTTGAAGACCTACAACTATTTTGTAGTACCTTCCAAATTAAGTTTTCTCAACATCTACATTTTTTAAAGTTATTTATCAGCAGTAATTATAGTATTATTCTCTGCATTTTTTCATTTTTCAGTGAAAATGAAATATTTTTCAAAATCTTTTTTTTTAGTGTTTAATCTTAGATATTTTGATAAGATTAATTGGAAAACAAATGACAAAACTGCTGTTAGCTGATATGATAAAGGGTTATTACACACATATATTGTTTTATGTACGTTTGTACAATATATTTATAAATCTTCTTCTTCTTATAAATCTTAAAAACCTCTGAAAAGTGAAAGCATTGCCATGTGCAGACAGTGTTTTCAAGTAGATCTTGAAGCTCTGACACAAACATTACCATTAATACTCAGAATTTCACCTTTTGACACAAGGCTGTATCCTGGAAACTACAGCCAACCAGTATTTTTAACTTCATTTTTTGTTATTAGTAACTCAAACGTGGTAAAGTTTCACTGTTTTTATACTGTAGGCATTTTATTTGTAGACCAGTGTATTAACTTTACTGACCATGTAGATGTTAATAAGAGCTCAGAGTGAGTTCAGAGGTAGCAGACCAGAAAAAAACTGAAGAAAAATGAACTTTTACAACCAAATATGTCATTAAATGTGAATATAAGAATCTACAAGCACTGCCATTTGTCAAACTAAATTGGTGTTACTGTTGAATCAATGTTGCAGAAGATACTGGTGTTTCCACATTCACTAAGGAGACTCTGAACGTCCAAATGTGTCATGACTGATACTGGAAAAACTGTATTTTACCAGAATTATTTCAGTGCATTTATAGGATTAATGATTCAAAAGTTATTAACATTTTTTTATATGAGTGGATGAATGTGGTGGCCAGTGGCTGTTTAGGTCTTTGAGGGTTAAACAAGGAAGGAATATGAATGAATGAATTATTTTATTTTTGGTTACATATGAAGAAAAGGATTGTTTCAACAGCCTTTTTTTTTCTAATCACTAATTGATAAAGGAAGACAATTTTTGGTTTCCTATTTCCCTTGCTTGAATTATTCAATACTTATTACTAATAATGCAAAAAAAATGAACATACATTAAGTCAAAATGTAACTATATACCTCAGTTATGTTACATTAATTCATTTTATGACATAGTCCTTATATATTTTATTTTTTAAGACAAGGGAGTTACGTGATTTCAGCAAATCACAAAGTTTATTCCATAATTTGGCTCCAAAAACAGAAACACATCTATATATTTTTTTTTTTTTACTTTACCTTACAATCCTCTTAAATTATAATACTCTTCTTTTATTAGAAAAAAATCTAGAAATTTCAGTGTACAAGAGGCCATAAAAAGTCAATAAGACGGCTCATAATAGCCATCTTTATTTATTATTCTCATAGGTCTTTTTTGTTATTATATATTATAGGGTCCACGTTAGTTTTATTCACATTTCCCTAAACTGCAGCGCAGTATGACATATATATACATATGCCATGAAAAGTGAACAGTGCAGTATTTCATGCAATCTGAAAATTTTATTCCCAACTTGGATTATGTTGCTCTCATGGTGGAGTAATGAATGGCAAAAACATGGCAGAAGTCTGTAATAAGTCAATAAATGCATGAGCAAATCGTCATTTTACCAAAAGGGATGCAGTCAGAAATCTAAAACACTGGCAGTAAGGATATCAATCTATGTACCTCTAAAAAACTCTGAATTTTATCAGACATTTTTCTTCATCTTCTCTTTCATCACTACTCCTTGCATTGTCGTATTAGGTCTGGAGCAGGTGCTTGAATGTCAAAGCTGGCAAAAAAGAAAAAAATATTACTGTATAACTGAAGGGTCGGAATGAAAACAATCTATTTAGTGTTGCTAATGTCATTGCTATTGTAAATGTATGACTTCCTCAATGTGCAGACTACTCTTTCTCTTCTGTTGCAGTGCTCGTGCCTGTACCTTCTAGATTTATATGTTTCTCTTTGGCTGAGTTTGAAATATCTGTGCTTAAGTTGAGCCAGCACAATCGCTTTGGATTCATAAATATTCAAGATATATTGCAGCAGTGCACAACTTTCACTTTGGGCTGAGAAAAGAACAGTAATTTACACTAATAACTAAACATTTTGAAGGAAATACATCTGTGATACATTCCCAAGGAGAGAGTCCAGGTAGCGAGGGAGGATAAGGGGGTAAATGTGAGATCCATTTGACGTTGAACCAATATCAAAGGTTCAGGATGAAAAATTACCGGAGCTGTTCCAATAACAGAATGATTGATTGGCCCGGCGTCTCACACTGTCTGAGATAACATTGTTCAAAGTGACCAAACACAATGTCAACACAGTGTCTCCCCTGTGGGCTTCGTTCTTCCTCCCATACCCAGAAATCCTGTGTTGACCTCTGACCTTTCAGCATGTCCAGCTGCAAAATGCAGCCTTCCATGAAGTGTGTGACCCTGAAGGTTCACAACAGTGGCAAATAGTGGCAAATGCTCCCTAATGTACTTCACTGGTGGTCAGATTCTATATTCCTGAAAAGACACAGCACTTAAAGCAGTAGTTCTCAACCTTTCTGGCTCGTGACCTCATTTTAACATCACAAATTTCTGGTGACCCCAGACATTCAAAACAGAGACTTTTTTTTTTTTTTCTAAAATGAATTTCTTTTTGATCATGTAATAGTTTGCTATACTATGTTGCAAATAAAGGTTAATTTTAGATGACATTTAGGCTAAATAATGTATACTATTGTGGACGGAGGCAGAAAAGCCAGGTGTAGATTACTGCACATAGTAAGAATTTGATTTTCCTTGGTCAGGATATGTACAGTCAGTCCAGCTTGTATTTACAAGGCTGACAATTAATACTGAACTATCAATAGCTCAAACTATGAATTATGAAAGAGCTGCAGCTTCTGAAACTGACCACAATGAACATTTGAAAGATAAACAGTACCACAGTGCTTCAGTTTCAGCTTCAGAGTTTGTCATGTCTTTTATGTATTGTGATTGTCTCTCTCAACTCACCATATATATTTCATCAGTAAGTTTTTTTTGTTTTGTTTTGGGGTTTTTTTTTTTATCAATTACTAGAAATTTCAGGCGACCCCATTTGAATTCCAGATGACCCCACATGGGGTACCGACCCCAAGGTTGAAAAACACTGACTTATTAAGTGACTTATTGAACAAGCCTGAAGTTATATTGTTGCTTTTTGAGTGAACCTTTATATGAGATTCTATGGGTTTATAATGAAGCAGGGGTTAATAGCTTTATTGGCTACATTTTATAAGCATTAAATCACAATGAATTGTCCCTGTCTAGTTACTGTCAGTCAGATGAAAGGAGATTTTCTACCCCTTCAGTGTCCAGCTCTACCCCGGCACTTCGGCACTTCCTGAGGTAGTTAGTCATGACAAAGTTTCTTACCACAAAAGCACATGGTTTCATTTTAACCCTCGCTACCATTCAACATGGCTCCCATCCGGTTGCTCGCTCTCTGCATGATCACACCGCTCCTGTACAACACACCATGACCCAAGAACTGAATAATGGAAAGCAGAGAGCCCTAACCACCACCACTACCACCCCTAAATCTGGGCAGCCCCTGATAAATGCTTGTAATATTTCTAATGACTATGCCTTTATGAGTTAGAGAGCTATGCTGAATGATCTGAAAGCTGAGTAAAAGCATCTAATTTTTTTTTTTTTTTTTTTACTGATGTACAAAGTCAGCTGGGCAAATAGTTAGTTGGTCGTTTGCTCAGCTAAATGGCTGTTGGCAACAGAGGACAGACACCTGGTAAGATGGTACAAGTCTTAGTCATTCTGTTATATCTGCGTGTGTTTATGTATAAGCCAAGCCCTCATTACCTCAGTGTGTGTGGGTGTGAGGTGGTCTGTGTTTCTGCATGCAAAGCCCCTATTACCTTAGCGAATGCGTAATGTAACCAAAGTAGTTATTATCTTGGCACGGCATTGTGCATATGTTTGTCCTTTAGCGTGTTTCGCCTTAACAGATGAAACTTCCTCCGTGTTAGTTAGCAGGTTTAGCAACTAAATCAAGCCTTTCAGGAACGCCTCAACATTAACAACATAGACTAGCATTATGTAACTGTCTACGATGTAAGAACTGTCATGGCTTAAGAGATTATACATTATTATTTTAATGCATTAACATGATGAATCTTAAATTGTCCCATAAACTGTGATAGATTTCTCATAAGAGTGTTTACTTACACCCTCATACTGTGATGGTATTTGGAACGTATTTAAAATCTATCAGTATTTTCATTATTTTATTGAACATCATCAAATTACCTTTGGATACTGATTTGACTAGATAGATAGATAGATAGATAGATAGATAGATAGATAGATAGATAGATAGATAGATAGATAGATAGATAAACTACAAACAAAAAGTTAAGGATATTTTTAATTTTTGGGCTATTTTTTTTTCAGTTGGGATTCTTGCACAGCGCTTTTTACTTTATTGTGTGCGAATTGAATTGAAACACATTTTTTTTAATGACCAGACAGTTTTATTTTCAAATGGCAAAAATGACAAAACAAATTACAAAAAAAAGAAATATCCTTAACTTTTGTTTGTAGTATAGATAGATAGATAGATAGATAGATAGATAGATAGATAGATAGATAGATAGATAGATAGATAGATAGATAGATAGATTGATTGATTGATTGATTGATTGATTGATTGATTTGATTTTAAGTACCAAGTTGCTAGGACTACATTGAAACAAATGTATATTTCAGTTGTTGGAGTATAAATATGTAATTCCCAACTACAGAATTTAAAAAGCTGTACAGATATTCATCGATTAAAAAAAAAACACACAAATGCTGAAAGAATTGTCAATATGCACTCGAAACTTAAATTGGATGTCAATGATCAACTGTTTTGAGCTTGTACATTTGTGCTATTTTTTTGTTTGTTTTGTCGCTGTTATAATCAAAGTGTTGTTGGTGTATGCTGTTGAAAATCAGTTGAGTTGCAGGTGATGGCTGACCATCTTTTCTTTTTCTTTTAATTGTTCAGTTAGGGGACAAACAAATATGATACATTTTTTCTTCGTGCTGCTCTTTTCCAGTCATGGAGATGTTGATTTGAACATGTAGTTTGCAATTCTGTCGTCCGCTTTCATGAGAGGAACAAATAAATAAAATTAGATAGATAGATAGATAGATAGATAGATAGATAGATAGATAGATAGATAGATAGATAGATAGATAGATAGATAGATAGATAGATAGATAGATAGATAGATAGATAGGACCACTGTTCATGTCATATCGACTTTGCACTTCAAATTCCATCTACGTCTGTGGAAATGCAGTACACATCATACTCACATGATATGGTGCATTTTGTGTGTATTAATACTGCCTTACTGTGCATAGAACACATAAAAGTCTAGCCATTGATGAAATACTCACCACCCATCACCCCTCAGTTTCACAGTCGTCTCAGCCTCCTCTAGACTGGAGGCAGACGAAGCAACACAATATTATTGTTTTGCCTTAGGGTTTTGACATGTCCATGCACTTACAGATGATTACATCATCAATATTTAGGGCAACAAGTGAAACTAAAGCTGTTCCAACTCTGTTTCACATAGTGTGTGAGTCACAACAAGTAATGCTGCTATTAGATACGGGTGAGTTACTTCATATATAATTACTATAGTATTTTGTTTTCGTATCAGAGGAAGCAGCGACTAATAATCTTGGAATGTATGTGGCTTAAATTCAGCAAACCTTAACTGTACCTATTGCTGTTTTAGGTTTTAATTAAATTTATTCTGGAGTTGGATCTTATTACACAGTTTCTCCTTTAGAAAACTCAGAGGATTTCTTTTGTTTTGGCACATTAATACATATTTAGTTGTATAAATTTATTTTAAGCCCCCTTGGAGTTTTGTCTTACCACATCCCCTGAAATGAATATTTATATCTAAACTTGCCTCTAAACTGCCTCACTGTCATTGCCAGATATGTTATTATATTTTACAGTATCATATTTTATGTAAATGCCATAAAATTCAAAGCTAAAATTGTATATATGAATACTACAGCTGGTGAAGTTTGCAGTTCCACCATAGCACATAACTGTCTTACTAACTTCAACTAGTACTGCAAGAAAAAAGCAAGATCTGTGGCAGAGAAGGTAATTTGGTAAAGCGGATATGTAATTTAAGAATGTACACCCATGCACAGACAAGCCTGCACAGTATGCACATGGCAGTAGGAATGAATGCATGCACTTGTGCCGACACACACACACACACACACACACAAATATATGACTGTGCCCAGAAAACATTTGACAGACAGCAACACGCAGAAGGTGGCCAAGTTCAACCACTTTCTAATTCCTAATGACACTTACACCATGCACAGGCTGACATTAACACAAAACAAGCATTCATTTTTTCACATTTTGATAGCATAACTTTCTAACAAAACATCAAAACAGCTTTGGGAAATGTCTGCAGCTGAAAGCAATGCAAACAGTATTAACATATTACAACCTCGCTGCTATATTTACAGAAGTCTCTGACTTTTGCAGTCACTGATGTAAAAATCCATAGTTAGATTGCGCTCAAACTGTCTGCATACCCCCATTAACAGACATTTTATGAATGTGCACACTCCTTTTCCTCCTAAGCAACCCCACCCCTTTTTACGACACATATATACACACACACAAGCATATAGTCATGCTGCCAACACCCACCCACACACACTAACCCGCAACCACCAGTCAGCCGCCTTATGCCCGCCATTGATACAAACCGACTACAAAACACTCTGCCAAGAAGCAATCAGTCAGAAAGAGTATCTGAGTGATTTGTTATGAGCAGGTGCGATGGAGAAAATTGACAGGGAATGTTTTATCAAGACACAGTGAATTTACTGTGGGGAAATTGATAGTAGTCATAATGAAACAATAAAAATGTCTCCAGCACCCGTCGGTACAAGGAGGGTGCACATGTATGTGTGCGGTGTGTGTCTGAGATTCATTCATCACCAAACTCTGACATAATGCGCCCTCATTCATAGCTGATTGTTTTCTTTTTTTTCTTTAAGTGATAAGGAAGTACTTGTTTGCAAACAGTGTGTCAACAATGGGAGAGGACAATAGAGGTATTCAAAAGCCGGAGAGAAAGAGTGGGGTAATAAGAGGAAAAGTCTAACTGCAAGGGGAGCAAGTGCTGTGTTTTGGAGGTGGGTGTATGCATGTGGTTTGTGGGGACAGAGAATGGGTGCCGTTCAAACAAACAAACTCTGCCAGAGTGGCTTATTTTCAGCACCGATGCATTATTTCATGTCTCCCTGCTGCAAGTCATCATAGGGTGTTTAGTGACTTTGCCCAGTGCTCTCCATATCCCTTTTCTCCATGCACGACACACACACAGTTCTGTCACCCATGGCGATGTGAGTGATCTCTGTACGGACGCTGCTGAGCAGCTCAAGGGGGCATCTGGTCTTTTTCCCCTCTCAGTCACTGAAATGTAAACACCCCAGTTGCCTGGATTTGCCAAATGAGCACCTGGTATTTCAAAGTGGCCTCCTGGCTGTGACTTTTTCATGTTAGGGTGGGAGGCAAGGCTGTTCTGCATTATGTAGACATACACACAAGCACGCTTGCACGCACACTTGCAGTTATTCACAAAGGTATAGCGGGAGTGGAGACATTGGGTGAGACAGGCCGGCGGGCCCACACACACACACACACACACACACACACACACACACACACACACACACACACATACACACACACAAAAGTGCAAACAAATGCATGATTAGGTACATGCACACTGCGCTCAGACTCACACATACACCACATACTCTGTCATTCTCTCACCTGGTCTTGTGTTTAGTCTATATGCAGTGTAATGGTATACGGTAGGATTACTGCGACCCTCTGAGGTGCTGCAGTACAGCGGTGTGGTGTGTGTCAAGACTGTCTGTCCTCGTCCCAGTGGACTGCTGCAACTTGTCATCAGAACAGTTAGCCGCACAGAGCTAAGCCAGATCCCAAACCATCGTACTGTTAATCTGAGAAAAAAATTAGGGTCATCCCCTGGAATATCCATTGTAATAAGAAAACTCTAGGGTTTCACTCTCTTTCATCTTTACAGTTTAAAAGGCTTTCTGCTAAATGGCCATTAAGAGGAGACATTTTTCATCCAATTTTATTTTATTTTTTTTCCACTTAGATGACTCCATCTACAAAAGAGATAACTGCTCACTGGAGGATGAGGTAGCCCATCATTCACACAAGTAAAGTGGATACGCCCACAGTCATTCTATGAATATGAACTCTAAAACAGTCTTTATTTATAATGGATACGTTATAGTATAGTGTCAAACTAAATGTTCACAAGATACAGTATTTCAGTAAATGGGCCTTACTCTGAGTCTGTCAATGCATTCCATAAAGGACAGCGTTCTAAAAATGCAAGACAAAATTCTGTCGCTGATTGGTTGATGTTTTATTACCATATGCAGAAAAGCATCCACATTATAGCACATTAATTAAATAGAGAAAGAAAACATGGAGTAAGAAAAAAAGTTATTCAACAAATCTTTAACCATTAAAATTTGATTTTTATTTTATTTACAGTTTATCATACACAATTTACAAATTTGTTGTATTGCATTTTTTGGTTATAAATAGCAAAGGTATGTGTGGAGAGTGGGGATGCACCGATACCACTTTTTTCCAGACCGAGTACAAGTACTTACATTTGAGTGCTTGCCGATCCCGAGTACTGATATGAGTTCTTAATAATACCATTACAGTTCTTAGTTCCTTTTGTAAATGTGCTTTATTGTCGTTGTCATTAGTCTGACTGTAATAAAGTGCTGCTACTGACATTTAATGAGTTGGAATGAGAATGCTTCGTCTGTATCCGTCTGTGTCTTTAATATTACTTGCAGTCAGTGTTAATTTGTTACCATCATTTACTTGGAAAAATCTCCACACTGCTGACATTACTCCTCCACTGCGTACCTGCTGCACTTAACTGCAAATGTCACGCTGCCGTAAGGGGTATCAGTGCGGTTGTATCAGAGTACTTTTACGAGTACGCGTACAAGTACACATGCTGAGTATCGGACCCGATACTAGTGATGTGACATTCACGATCGAATCGAATCTTTTGAACAGCTCTTTGAAACTAACGATGGGAACCGAGTCTTTGTAAAGAGCCGTTCATTTATTTTTATTTATTTATTTTTAAGGAGGGAGTGTCCGATTGCCTGTCAATTTAGCATCCCTGGGGAGGCATTGGGCAGGAAGAGAATGTTCGAACAGAAAAAAAGAGTGCTTGTGCATGTCTCATGGCAAGAAGTTAGCAAAAAAACAACAGTTTGAAGCGTGAGGTGAGCATACTCGAGGAGGCGGAGCTAGAAGACTGGTCGAAACCAGAGAAAAGTTTGAGAAAGAGTGAGTGACCACCTGTGAGTAATGAGCCAAAGAAAAATGTTATTTCATAAGAACATGTTTTATTTTCTTCTTCATTTTTAGGCTACAGACTGGTCCACATAATGTACCGTGATATTTCTTGTCAAATTCCAGCATTTGCCTAATGTCACCTCTCATGTCATATATTTAGCCCACACATTTTAACTAAGTATTCTTTTTTACAGTAAGATAATATTAAACACCTTTAAAATGTAATGTCAATAATCACATGTAGCCTATTTAGTCATTAAAACGTTGGTATTTCAAAATAATGCAAAAACCATAAAAGAGCCAGTCTTTTGAACAGCTCTTTTCAGTGAACGGCTCCTGATTGAACGGCTCCCTTCAAAGCCCGATACCTGTTACCTAATACTGGTATCGGTATTGGTGCATCCCTAGTGGAGAGGTTAAATACTTTCTCGCCTATATAATTTGAATGTGCTAATATGCAGTGATCTGTAGTGTAATGCTCATTCCCCTGTTTGCAGAGGACTGTTGCTCTGACTTCAGTGTTTAGTAGTAGGCAAGTCTGAACAATTATTATCTAGTTCTTAGTGTCAAAACAATCTGAGAGAAAATTGCAAAAATAAAACTAAGTATAAACAGCCACTATCTATCTGGTATGTGAAAACATTTGAAGATCTATGATATCATTTTTCACACCCACAATGCCTCACAATCATTCTTCTAAGTAAACTAATACTTGACACAGAAAATAATTCAGACAGATCTCCGTTTGACCCACGGAGTCACTCACTAACCGCCTCCAAAAATGGAAAATGTTGTCTTGTTGGTTTGGCTGTCGGGGCTGATTCACATTCATGTGATAAAAGGCCATCATGTCACCGCATGCCTCAACACTGACAGTGTAGAGCCAACATTGGCTGTCTGTCATCGCTGACACATCCTGGCCTCCACCCAGCCAGACATGAATGAAGCATCAGCTAAAGGTGTCTTTTTTGGCTACTCAGACGCATTCCATGGCAATTAATCACCCGAATCACCGGTTTGGAAGAGGAAAACCTGAAGTATTCATATTATTTATGTGTGTATGCACATGGGGGACGTTACCAAAGCAGAGGAAAAAATTTGGCTCGACTAGCTGTTTTCTAAAGATCTGTTTTGTGGGACAAGAGCTTAGTGTGTGAAAGTGAAGATGAAAGTGTGCTTGTGTGTGCATTATTTTATGTGGGTGTCAGTGTATGTGAGTACACTATTCCTACACAGTGAACATACCAGCAGCTCATCTCCTCACATACTTTCAGGAAACGTTTCATAAGGGACTGTGATACCCTTCTCCTACCCATTCCAGTACAAAAGTAGTGTTGTGCCTTTGTTGCAAATCCCTGTTTTCTCAACTGGCTTCCACTGGGGAAACAGAACACATTCTACAGACAAGAATGAGAAACACCCTGACAAAACAGACTACAAACGGCAAGCATGGGTACAGAAATGCTGATAACGTCAGTCTTTTTTTTATTTTCATCTTGTTTCCCTTGTCTCTCTATTCAGTACTATCTGTCATTGTTTCTCATCTGGTCTTGGGCATTTCTGCTGGTCTGTGTGAATGCTTAGAAGTTTCCCATTGGTGCTGATGGGGAAAAAGACCCTGGCAGCATTTCACATGCAGTCTCCAAGGGTGCAAAATCTTGAATTTTTCTCCTTCCCCTATCAGCAGCTCACCTTTGCCTTTTATTGCCTCTCTTTGTATTCTCCTTCTGCCCTCTTTTTCATCAAAACTTTAGCAAAACGGGTGCTCTGTGGTCTCCTCCTATGCGCTGGGGGCAAAGGTGCTCTAGATTAAAAAGAACCTCGCAAATTGAATTCACACTTGATGAAACAAACAGATTTGCATGTGTCTATTCGCCTGAGACGGGGTGGCCAGCTTCAGGCAAAGAACTGGCCCACCTCCGAACAGTGTTCTCGAAACTAATTAATGGGCTGTTATGGAAGAAATGTGTCTCAGAGTTTGAGGTGAGGCGATGTAGAACGATGTGACCTCAGTCCGATAAAGGTCGAGGTCTTTGCTAATAAGTTTGAACCAGGTCACTTGCGGGTAATCTGAAAGTTTTCAACGTTGGCAAAGCATCCCTGTCGCTGTTGCCCTATGTTAAGCTGTGTAAAATTTCATCCAGTAAAGAATAAATCATGCTCTAATACTATTTCTGTGCAGTGTTTCTTGTCAAAAGACTTACACTGTAATTTCTTTGTATTATAGTGGCAATATGTAAAGTATTCAGGCTGCTTTGAAGCCATATTGTGGTGACAGCTGTGCATTTGAGTTGACAGCTGAGTCTATTATGCGTGTTCTTTTTTCATCAAAGGGTGTATTTCCTCACATTACATCAACTTAGAAATAACAGTGATAGTATACACAATAACAATATTAGTATTCCTATGAGTTCTCAGCTTTATTTATATGATGTGTTTCCTCCATGTGTTGTCAGCATCCTCAGATGTTATATGACATTTCCTAAGCTGTGTCTGTATACACTTCCAGACAAACCGCTGGGTCTCTTCACCCAGGTTTACGGTACTGTTTATTGCTAGCTGCCTGCTGCTTGCCAACATGGGTCAGTGGGGAGGTTGGTTGGGCATCGGTGGTCACAGATAAACCTTCCTCTCTCCCAGAGCATGGCGGAAAGACTTATGGGACCAGTGCGGGCAGACAGGCTGACGCGTATTCTCCCCCTCACTGTCCCTTCAGCTATTTACCAGAAGGAGGTCCCATCCAAGCAGGAATTTCACACCCTATTGACAATGTGGCTTCTGTCAGCTGCCGCTCCAACACCCATTAACAGTGGCTCATCCTTCCTTCCTTCCGTCTCTTCCCTGCCTCCTTCTCTGTCACTCACTGTTTTATTTTAATCCTTCAGGGGGATTCTATCTTTTAAGTTGTTAAAAGAAAAAGCCAGGATGCGGATGCAGAAAGGAAGAGATCGATGGTTGGTTAGGGACATGTGACCGAAACAGTCAAGCATGGAGAGGAAACAAATTGCACTTGTCAGTTTTAGGCTTTGTATTTGTTGACGTGTGACGAAGAACATTTGGACAGCTTGTTTATCAGACACTCGTGAAAAGGGTTAGATTCTTAGCACTGACTTTCCAACTTTCCAGCTTTGGGATATAATTTATGCAGTAGATTTTTCACAGCTAACGATCAACCTCTATTCTCATCAAGGTGGAAACTGTTCAGTTTTGCCTTCCTCTTTGCCACAGTAGTTCTCGACAAGGTGACAATTTTCCCAAAGAGGAGGCTGATAAACATTTTTAAGTGGGTCTTCCAAAAGTTTTTCCACTTGTATACACGATGGATTAAATCCTGATGTATTTCAAGAGTTCATGGTTTTTGGGTTGGTTTTAGAAAACATTTATTTAAATGCAGTGTTGTGCAAGTTACTTACAAACTATAATACATTACAGATTACTTGTTACTGTTATTTAAAAGTGATTTCTTCCCTTACAATATTATTTTCTCAGAATTGTAATGCATTACATGACTCTTATATTACTTTTGGGTTACATACAGACTCTCATCATAAATGCACAGTAGAACCCAACCCCCCAATGCAAGAAATAAGAAAGCCTTGAGAAATTTGCACCCTGAAGTACACGTGGATGGATAGCACAGTAAGTAACGCTATGGTCTACGATGTCTGAATCCCAGCAGGAACACTTCCTTTTTTTTTCAATATTTTACATGTTCAACTGAGGGTATCGGTAGATAAATCCGCAATTGATAAAGAATTCTAAATAGTCATAGAAACGTTAGCTTACGTTGTCTTCACTGATCACAGGGATCATGCTAACTAGCTTCTTGAAAGCAGGTTTAGGGTTAGTAATGAGCATACATCCATGTGGCCAATGTACCACCCATTGGCTGACCACCAACAGGAAATAGAACTTTCTTGCTGCATTTTTGATTCCTTAACCCATAAACACCCAAGAACCCAAAAGCATTTACAGATGTAAACTGTTTAATGCCTGTTGATCCATTAATCCTATCAATACATGTTAGTAATTGGTGTAAAATGCAGTTTGTCATCTTTTCATGGTCATCAGATATGACCCATTTGGACGTTCAGGGGCTCCGTCATTACCGTGGAAACACCGTCATCTTCTACAACACTGATTCACCAGTAAAACCCATGGAGTTTGATCAATGACAGTGGATGGACACACTTGGTTTTATGTTCAATTAATGATATATTTCACTGGGAAAAAAATCACATTTTCTTCAGTTTTCTCTGTTTCTGATGTAATAACCCTCAACTTTAATTTGAGCTTTTAACGAGCATCTACGTGATCAGAAAATTCAATATAGGAAAATACATAATCACTTAAAGATGCAAAATACAGAGCATAATATACAAATAAATGATGAGAAATTACTAAAGAAAGGTTAAAAATAGAGAAAAATTCATTTGGAAACTGCCACAAAAGTAGCACTGGGTCTTTATGGGTTAAGGTCTCATGGTCTTGCTGTTTTGTTTTTGTTTTGTTTTTTTCATTTGAGCAATTAAATTATGGGCAAAAAGTGTGTTGGAATGCAAACGCTATTGAACATGTACCGAGTAAAATATTAATGAAAATTGATTAGTAATGTCTTACACTATTGTGTTATAGCAAAAAGTAATCTGTTACTGTAATGCATTACTTTTGTAACATGTTATTCCCAACACTGTTAAAATGTGGTGCAGCTAATGATTCTGGAGGAAAAATACTATTAGTTACAATCAGTTTAGAGAGGAATGGCAACACTTTCAAACAGTTTTTCAATTATGAGTACCTTTAAAGCATATGGTAGCTTTTATAAGAAGATGGTATTTTCTGTTGATGTAATGCTAAACATGTTGTACCGGAATAACCCTACCTTTGACTGTTATTCTAAGGGAGGAATGTGTGGATTCACTTTGCTAAGACTGCCATAATGTCTCTCATCACAGAGAAGTGTTCCTTCCCGTGAAAGAAGGGTCACATCCTTTTTGCAGCATGTTCAGCTGCGAAGTGTCATACTTTCTCCTCATTGTGTGTTTAACCAAGAGTGGATTAAAGGTAGACGGTGTATATTTGTCCTCAACTTCAGCTCCGTTGGCATGTCAATATAAGGGTGTACCTATAAGGGTAAAAAGAATGTCGCTTATATAAAACTGTTTGTATGAAGACTTTCCACTACTGAAAGAAATCTTTACCTTCACTTCTGACTCCTGGAAAGGAACATTTCTGCATTTCTGGCATTTCTATGGTCGTGTATGAGAGTATTAGCCTAAAAAAATACTGGATTATTTATGTTAATCAAAATCACCAGGTTCATCGTTCCCTACATAGGATCATATACACAATTTAAACATGAAACAGTGAAAACTAACTCATACCTATTAGTTTAAAAAGGGGATTTTGGATTAAAATGTGTTCAGTCAGTAGTATCTACGGCTTGTTCCTTTGCTTGAGAAAAAGTCAAATTTAAAACACTCATATGGTATGCTACTTGAAGCTTGACTAAGACCACATTGCCATGGAAACAGAATATTTTTTGGTCTCATAGAGTTCTTTTTAAGAGAGAGAGTTTCAACGAACACACTCATAATGGCAAATCCATCTCTGCCGCTCACCACTCACACGATGCCCGAGAGCGAGGGTTTTTGGCAGAGGTGCATTAGGTGTACCTTAAACATGATTAAAGATGGGGTCCGGGATGGCAGAAGCAACTAAATGAGATGAAATGAAATTGGTGAAGGGGGAAAGAGTTAATTAGCTTAATAAGATTTGGGAGACAGGGAGTGGTCGGAGCAAAGGAGGCGAGGAGCTGGGGGTTGTTCTGGCATTTTGCTGGATGTTCCTGTGCCGTTGCTTGTGTCTGAAACATGCCAGAGGTACAATAGGGGTGCTAATCTGGCAAATTGAAAGGTGCTCACAGGGAGGGGTGTGGGGTACAGAAGTGGCACTTGGGCTCCCATCCCTGGAATGAGAAAAACAAATTAAATCTTTGTAGCCTCAGAATAGTCCCCCTTCTATCCTACACTCGTTTTCTTGATTGAATTTGTGCCTCGCGCACAAGCCTGAGCGTAATTTTTCGACGGCGAGAGAGCTGCGAAGGTAAAACTGACTCTGTCAATTTGTAAGGTGCATTATACCCTGCCGTGTTCTTTTGTATTTACACGACATGAGCTCTGAGTTTAGCATTGCTGATCAAATGTAAAATAGGCTGTACCACATATAAAAATATATACTGTATTTCAGCAGAATGAATTCTTGTTATCTAACTATGTCTGGACTGCAAAACTGTGTAGAAATGTAACCCTGGTTTACTTTCAATTTTGACAGTTTCTCAAGCACACAAACAATTATTTTATAATGACATAAATATTTCATGCTTCGTGTTTACCTTGAGCAGAATGTTTTCGTCTGGGTATGGGTAATTACGACAGAATTGGAAACAACAGAAGTGTACTACCATATCAGTTACAGTGTGTGTGGCCGTTAAAGTCTTTTTTCTTATCAGTTTCATTTCATCCAGATGCTAAAACATAAAAAACTTGATTGCAGATCTCTATAGTGCTACGCTTTAGTATACTTCCTCTAACTCTTGTCTATTAATATAGCATGCGGTTTCTTGTTTAAAGGCCAGATCAGCGCTTTCCCTGATTGGACAACTATTAGATAAAATCTCTATTTCCCTGGAGAGGTGTCTGCTCTGCCAAATCTGACAGCTTTGAAAAACAGAGGCCGCCTCATCTTTGCCTGTGGCCATTGTCAAATTAGTTACAGTTATCCGCTTGTTGTAAGAATTAGCCATACAGAGTTTAGTCTGTTGCCTCATTGACAGTAAAATGAAGGGCTCAAATGACAAATTGAATCCACAAAGTTAATTGCGAGGTCCTTGATGGATGAGTGTTCAGTCAAATAGGTCGATAATGAATGAGGACAGACATAAAGCAGTTACAAGCAGTGGTAGGTAGAGATATACAGCGCTGGAGTACAGGTTGACTGTTTCTGTTAATCTTACATGATTAGATCTTTTTTTTTTTTTTTGCTCGATATGACATAGTAGCAGTGAACTGATGTCTGAGCACAGTTGACAGAATGAACAATCCACAGATAATATGATATAAACATGGCATTGAGTGAGTGATGTGCTGCTAATGATAATGGTGTGCGTGGGTAGAATATGTCAGTCATACTGTTACTATATTGCAGGAAATCCATAACATGTATGAACTGTGAGATCTCAAAACAGTATTGTACAATCACGGAAAAAAATATTAGACCACCCTTGTTTTCTTCAATTTCTTGTTCATTTTAATGCCTGGTACAACTAAAGGTACTTTTGTTTGGACAAATATAATGATAACAACAAAAATAGTTCATAACAGTTTAATTTAAGAGCTGATATCTAGCCTTTTTCCATGCTTTCTTGAATATAACCAAAATCACTTCAGTTTTTACATCAATATCTATGGCATTATACTGCCAAAAACAGTGCTTTTAGGCAGTCCATGTTTTCTTTTCTGTCTGTTTTAGTCACATGATAAACACAGGAGTTAGTACTGGATTGCATAACCATTGTTTTTGATGACTTTTGATGGTCTAATAATTTTTTCCGCAACTGTAGATCCATAATATATATACATACATACATACATACATACATATATATATATATATATATACACACACACACACACACAGGGTGGGGAAGCAAAATTTACAATATTTTGAGGCAGGGATTGAAAGACAGTGTATGACCAATGAGTTTATTGAAAGTCATGAGAATTTATTTGCCACAAGAAAATTGACATAATAGAAAATGTTTTTATTCTATGTGTCCTCCTTCTTTCTCAATAACTGCCTTCACACGCTTCCTGAAACTTGCGCAAGTGTTCCTCAAATATTCGGGTGACAACTTCTCCCATTCTTCTTTAATAGTATCTTCCAGACTTTCTCGTAATAGTTTTGCTCATAGTCATTCTGTTCTTTACATTATAAACAGTCTTTATGGACACTCCAACTATTTTTGAAATCTCCTTTGGTGTGACGAGTGCATTCAGCAAATCACACACTCTTTGACGTTTGCTTTCCTGATTACTCATATGGGCAAAAGTTTCTGAAAAGGTATGGATAATAGTGTTAGGTATGATTATGACATCAATATATGTTTGGTTTCAAAACAATTAACGTAGTGGCTGCTGAGAAAAAACAACTAAGTGTTCATTGTAAATTTTGCTTCCCCACCCTGTATATATATATATATATATATATATATATATATATATATATATATATATATATATATATATATATATATATATATATATATATATATATATATATGTGTATACTCTTGCTCTGAGCCATCCCAAAATGAATTTATGATAAAATATCGGGGCCAAAAATTGGGACAGGAAAAGCTACCTAGGTGTCAGTGCATTTTATCTTCAACATAGCTTGAAATGGTCTTATATACCACTATAAATAATGATATTGTGTTAAATTTGATGATCCTAATGGTTTTTCTAATCCAGACATGTGGGTTTTTCATGAATCCTCAGTCTCATTCCAGGTTTCTTGTGTAACCCACCGTGTCCACTTGCGTTTCATGCAGAATCTGCCCATTTAAACACAAATAAATCGCGAGTGATTTTGCAACAGCGGTCATGTGGTGAAACACTGCCTTGCATAACTGGTTTGATTCCCAAAATGTACCTGTGAGAGAATAAAAAAATATTTTTGAAAAATAGTAGCGTCCTTTTTACCGTGTTGCATGCGGATTCTTGTACAAAAATAACATAAAAATGTGTTTTATCTGAAAAAGAGTTTCTCTTTCATCTCAGTAAATATTTATTTTTGAAATAGACACAAAGTGCTTCCAAACTTGCTTCATAACATTAGTCTACATCTGATTTGAATTTTTAGCCCCTCTGTCCTGTTTTTAGGGACCACTTTCATAGAAGCACCCACCTATATATGTTTCTTTATCCACTCCTGCAAAGTTACCAATGTAATAAACAATACAACCTAAATCAAATCTTTACAAAATCTCAAACAGTCAGTAAAGATTTCATACTGAATAGTAAAATATATTTTTCAGTGTTAATATTTTTCAGGTCAGAGAAAGGTCTGTTGAGAATATGGTTTGACTGAAACTGGACTACAGAGTCATCTATCTGTGCCAAATCCAGTATGCGTGTTTGCTGGTGGCTACCATGCAAACAAGAAGAGCCAGTCCTCAGCCAAAACCTTATGGCAGACATCAGCAAACCCTGATCCCATTTCTCCCTCTAAATTCCATTATATTAGCCTCACTCCATCTTTCTGTCTCCCATTCTCTCCTCAGCTTCCATTGACTCCACAATATGTTGCCCTAGAAAAATGCAAATAAATAATGCATTGCATGATTAAATTACAATTTACATTGTAAATGCACTGATGTAAATGCGAAAAGTAACTTGCTGGCAAAGAATTAAAAAGAAGGCTCATTTCATTATGTAAAGAAGTGTTCTCAGGGGTTATAAAGAAGTTGGCAGTGATGTGCTATTGGAACTCTGGACTTGGCTTATTATGGCCTGTACATTAGTGAGCTGACTCACAACATGTTGATGGAGCCATTATGGAAAAAAGTAGTATGTCATAACATTCTCTTCCACATTTCCTTACAAAATAATTTAAGTATGACATGAAAAATGACATGTTATCACTTGGTTTCATCTCTCTGTAATATGTTTTTATTGTAACCATCCTTTGGCCCAGGCCTCCCTCTCACTCTTGCAGTCTCAGCAGCAGCAGCAGCAGCTTCTCTGTCCTGTGTTGTGGGCTTGTCAGTATCCCAGCAAATCATTTGATCCTGCCTTTCTATTGGCACAGGAACCTTACTCCTGCCTACTATGTTGAAAATAAACAGCATTCACTCCCATTATGTGGTTGTCAGTAAAATGCATAACCATTCCATTAAACAGACCACAGACAATAAGACTGAGTGTCAATCAGATGAAGCGTAAGATGGTAACAGGATGGAGAAGATGCAGGCACCTGAATTGAAAATTCTCCAATTGAAATTCCAACTTGGATTTAAATGTCTGAGTGGAGGCTCAGTGTGGATTTGTCATTGAAATGCAAACCGTTTTGCTTGCAGTTCTGTATACTAAAGGATGAAAATTAACATAAATTTTGATTTTCAACTCATAAAACCTGCGCATTTCCAGCCAACATGCCAGGATTGGAGATGCATTTATTCAGCTTGCACTCATTCATTATTCATGTTTATACGTGTGCACCTCATAATTGCTTTATTCAGAGTCAGGTCTTGCTTTGGCGTGCGGCTTTTTGAAGGCTTACAGATTAACTCCTTGAAATGTACCCGCTTTAGATGTAATGACTGTCTAATGGACACCTGCACTCCGTCAGCTGGGGAGACCGGCCATCCAAAACCAGTTTGGCTGTAAGCCCTTTGAGTCACACAGGACATCCTGGTGGCCAAGTGGCTCCCACTTCCTGCTTCATCTGTCACCTTGGGCTTTTACGGCCCACTGTCTATTACTCCAGTCTGGTTCAGGGTACAAAGCTGTCTGTGACTGTAAAACCTCTAACTCCTTACCATTTGTGTCTGGTTGTTAGAAGACACTTTTTGTATGTGGTCAGCGTCTGTGGAAGAGACTAAAGGTGACATCTTCTAACTACAGTGACAGAAGTGACCTGGTTCACATATAATTTAGGGAAAAAAAAAAAAACATCTTGAGTGAGGTTGAGGATTATTCCACCGGACTCCCCTGTGTTCTTTTATTCACTCTTTTCTTCTGGGTGACTACATTCCTTTAATATGATGAATGGAAATGCAACAGCCCAGTAATTCCAGTCTCGAACTATGGCCATTTTATTATTTCTTCGGGGTTAAAGAAATGCTGCCGGATTTTTTTTTTTTTTTTTTTTTTTGTAACAAAACCACTTCAAAGTCACACCAGGCCTGAGGGCTATCGAGACTAAGAACAAACAGGATCCAGAATTGAGTTGATACATAGCGAGTCATGAATTTATTCCTCGACAAAATTCAGAGTAACATTAACATGGAAAAGGGGGGAGAAAAACACCATGGTTATTACATCCCATTTATGTTCACTTTGCATTTCAAAGGCCTGGCCTCGCCAAATTGTCACACCCTAGTTAACAGTTTAATCCTGACACGGATGAAGCACACGGCCCTCCTTTGTGAGTAGACTCCTAAGTGTCCAAGGGTTGAACTGTCGAGAAGTGATGAAATCAGCAGGAAGAGATGGGGAGGAAGGACAGCGAGGGTTGAGGATCTGAGGGCGAGCTTATCTGCCAGAAGTCACACCGAGTGATTGCCATCAATGAAGCCAGGAGATTAGCGGGAGGGTGTTTGGGTGGGCTTACATAGGAAATAAAGTAAAACATCAGATTGGTAGAGGCAGAAGGTGACAGAGAGGTGAGGCTGTGGCTTGACGCCTCATGTGTGGTTTGGTCTTAAGCTAAAGGTGACAGAGCCGATAAGTCAGATCACACTATAAATAACCTCAATGCATTTTTCATATAACTTCATTATTACCAATCCATCACTTTCCCCCTGAAGTCGCTAAAGTCAGAACCTTTATCAAAAGCACAATAAATGTACTATAACTACTGATAAGTAAGGCACAGGAAGAGGTCATATTGATGAGCAACAAAAATGTTTTATTTATTCTTTTTTTTTTTTTTTTGCGATTACATTTTTATTTTCATTTTCATTCCCACTTAGCAAATTAAGACCAACAGAGGTGTTTCAGGCTACACAATATTACTAGAATGGATTCTCAGAGCAAGAATACCAACAGTGAGCCCAAGACATAAGAACATGTCATGGGATAGTGAAGAACACAGTGATAGTATAAAGAAAAGAAAAGAAAAGAAAAGGAAAGACTTTTTTTTAACCTTTATTGAAGCAACACCAAGTGACAAGGAGACTTATATACAATAATATACAATATTTACATTCACATTAAGTCATCATAATGTGGGGGAAGGGGGGTAAGATATATGGCATGTAATATACAAAAGAAACAAAATATCTGACTGACCAGGTAGTATGAATCAATGTGCTGTCTTGGTTGTGTAAATATTTTGTGTGTGGTAGAGTGTGTAAGATGTGTATGTGGTGTGACTGTCATGATGTGGGCTTCTCAAAAAAAAAAAAAAAAAAACATTCAAAAAATCTGGGATACGAGCAAAGTTTTAGCTGACTGAAACTAAATGAAAAGAAGAGAAAGAAAAGGAGAGATAAAAAGGAAGAAAATGGAGGACAATAAAAATGAACAAGTAAATAAATCAATGAAAAAAAACAAATGAGATTAAGGTACAATTTATCTGTATTTAATGCCATCGCCCCCGCTGCCTCACCTTGCCATCTCAGCACTGTTGCCACCCTTTTTTTTTTTCCTTTTTTTTTTAAATGGTGAAAATAAACTCTTGGAAAAGTAAGGTTAATTACACACAAAAAAATAAAAAATAAAAATGCATACATAACCTACAAAAATACACACGACATACACAAAACATACAGGCACACAAACATAAGTAGACCAGACAGAGGGAAGTAAGGTGAGAGAGTCACTGGCAAAATTAACTTACAGCATGTTTTTCAAAGAGTGGCAGTGCTACGCCAGATGTTTAAAGTGCTTTCATTAGCACCATTAATTTGAGCATTCATATTTATTTATTTATTATTAAAGAAAATGTAACTTAAAGCATCACATTAAGAAGCATGGATTCCTTCTCCCTGCTATAAAATGACTCTTAATCTGGAACCAAATAGTGAAAAAAAACAACAAAATAAAATTGTGCTCCAGACTTGTTTCTTGTGTTTTTGCATTACTTACATTTTCAACATTGATGATTGACCTCTTCTTTTTATTTATTTATTTATTCATTTTATTTATTTTTTTTGCAACAGTCATTTTGGTTTCCATACACTATTGATTCCTTTATATTTTTCACATTTGTGCTTTCTTTCACCAGTGGAGCATCTACTACCATGTTTTCTTCATAAACATAGTGTTATTTGGCCAAAAATTAACTGAATACATACACTGTTGCCCAAAAAGTTGTAATAACTTTGTTTTCAGACACATTCCTCTTTCTATTCCTATTTATACACATCAGCAATCACCTTTAACCAGGCACAGTGATTACATACTGAGCCTCCGTTCCACTTTATTATCAAGAATAAATCACATCGCCACAGTCATTTTAGGAGAAGAGGTAAAAATATTTTATTCCAACTGAACATTAATACTGAAATCCACTTTAATTTTAATCTCATAGAAGAAAAATTCACACCTGTGGTGCAACACGACAGCAATTAACTAAGTTATTCAGAGATAAGAAATAATAAAGTAGTACAAAGTCATATTTGAAGGTCTAAATATGTTCATTACACAGTTTGTCTGTTAAGCTAAGTAGTAGTTGACAAAGTTGAGTCATTTTTATTTTTGTAATTTTGTTACCTTAGAAAAGACACTATAAACATATAGCACTTGTTATACAATCCAGTTCCTGTTGGCCTGCTGATAAAGTGTCACTTGCAGTGTTGACATTTTGGATGATGTCCAGTCAAACCCCAAATCCCAACTGAGGTGACCAGTGCAATATGTTTGCTTGAAATGATTCGTTCATTCATTCATTCATTCATTCATTCATTCATTTTCTGAACTCGCTTTATCCTCACTCGGGTCACAGGGGTCACTGGAGCCTATGCCAGCTACTTATGGGTGAAGGCGGAGTACATGCCATTTCATCACAGGACATAGAGAGACAAACACTCACTCTCACATTCACACCTATGGGTAAATTAGATTAACCAATTAACCTATCAGTGCATGTTTTTGGATGGTGGGAACCCATCCAAAAACATGCAGACAACATGCAAACTCCACACAGAAAGGTCCCACCCCCATCGACTGGTGTTGGAATCAAACCCAGGACCTTCTTGCTGTGAGGCATGAGGGGCTATCTACTGCACCACCATGTCACCCTGCTCGAAATGAATTAAATAAAAAAATAAACAAAATTTTTGATTACCTCCGCCAAGGAACGGCGGAGGTTATGTTTTCATTGGGGTTTGTCTGTTAGCAAGATAACTCGAAAAGTTACAAATGGATTTTGGTGAAATTTTCAGGAAATTTTGATACTCGGAGTGCGCGACCTCCGTCGCGCACTCCGAGTGTTTTTCTAGTTTTTTTATTTAATGGTTGAAATGAATTAAATTAAAAAGTAAATTCATCAGACCTGCATTCCATATGTTTTCCAGTGTCTGCAAAGTGTCTCTGAAGGCTGAGTAAATGAGCAGGAAAGATATTATTATTTCAATAGGAGACATCAGGAAATAAAACCATGTGGCAGGTTGTGCAACTGAAAGGAGAATGTAAGTGTGTGTGTGTGTGTGTGTGTGTGTTGTTCTGCTTGTGTGCACATTTATGTCTGTATATTTGTGAGCTCCTACATGAAGGCATGTGTCACTATATGAAACCAGACGGAAAGAGCTGTTATACAAAAACAGGAGACTGAAAAGATGATCAAAAGAAAAAAGCTAAATTAATGTATGCATATTAAATCCTGAAGTGATTTGGTGTGTGTTTCTGCCAGTGATTGTCTTTGAAGTCAGAAGAGACGTGTACTTCCGTGTTTATGCTTTATTCAGCAGGACATAGAGATTCACAGGCCTTGACGTATTCATAATGAACTACGACTGCACACTTTGGGGCAAAGACAGGCACGATTTTGATTTATTCATTCAATTTACTAAGCATGCGACGGTGCACAAACTAGTTATTGTTTATGTTGCAGCAGCTTGACCACTGGGGCTGAATTCATCTGCCTCTGAACTGCAGCTTTTCTTGAAGTGGACTTGATCTTTTAACCTCTCCCCTCCGACCTTTCCTGGTCACATGGTTAACTAAGCTGTGACCCCTTACGACCTCGTTGGTTAAAGGGGTGACAGCTGTGTAGGGGAGGTCAGTCCGAGCTACCACCAATAACATTTTACACACCTTTAACACTGGGAGCTGCTGGGTGAGGCTTAGCATGCTTAATCTCTGTGAGTGCGTATAGACCCACCGCAAATACCAGAAGACAATGCCAGACTGTATTCCCATGAAGAAATATTCTTTGTTTAAAAAGGAAGCAGTCATTCAGAGTGATCTGTTAAAATAAAATCCCAGTTTGTCTTTATTGCTGTGCGTGTTTGGAATCTCTTTCTTGCATCTCATCTTATTTCTTTGTTTATGCCTTATTTTATGGCACCAGGTGCTCGTCCTGGGTGGCCGAGGTTTTCAGGGTTTTCAATCTTTGTGTAAACCTTTATGGCATAAAGCTTTAATAAGCAGCACAAATCAATTTAAAATACACCCCGATCCTGCAATTCTTTGTCATTGTCTTAGACATTGACTTAATTTAGACAACAGAACATTGTTTTATACCGAGTACAAATGTTGCTTGGGGTAGCTGCCAAGTTGGTTCTGTGTGAGCCATAGAGGTGTGCAGTACAGACTTGTCTATGACAATAATAGAGAGCAAAAGTTCTGCCAATTCTGCCTGTGCCCATAGGATCTTAGTTTTGGTGGAGAGTCAAAGATGAAAGCCACATTTTTTTTTCATCCTGTTTGATTTATGCCATCCTTTACACATATGACGCTTGTTACCTCCGCCAAGGAGGTTATATTTTCATTGGGGTTTGTTTGTCTGTCTGTTAGCAAGATAACTCAAAAAGTTATGGACAGATTTTGATGAAATCTTCAGGAAATGTTGATACTGGCACAAGGAACAAATGATTACATTTTGCATTTGGTGGTGGTGGTGGGGTCGGGGGTAGTGATCTGCCTTGGCGGAGGTCTGCGCTCTCCAAGTGCTTTTCTAGTTTTTTATTTAATGATTGAAATGAATTAATAAAAAAAAGTAAATTCATCAGACCTGCATTCCGGCAGACGTCTGCGCTCTCCTAGTGTTTTTCTAGTCTGTTCATAAGATTATTTTACAATTTAACCCATAAAGATTCAGTGCAACTTTTGTGGCACTTCCCAAATAATTTTTTTTTCTCTCTATTTAACCTTTCTTAAGTGATTTATCACCATTTATTGTAATATTATCCTCTGTATTTTATGTTTTTTAGTGAAAAAACAGTATTTTCTAAGTAGATGTTCATAAAAACTCAGATTAAAATTGGGGGTTATTATATCAGAAATATACTGAACAAAAATATAAATGCACGACTTTTGTTTTTGCTCCCATTTTTCATGAGCTGAACTGAAAGATCTAAAACTTTTTCTGTGTACACACAAGGTTCATTTCTCTCAAATATTGCTCACAAATCTGTCTAAATTTGTGTTAGTGAACACTTCTTCTTTGCTGAGATAATCCATCCACCTCACAGGTGTGGCATATCAAGATGCTGATTAGACAGCATGATTATTGCACAGGTGTGCCTTAGGCTGGCCACAATAAAAAGCCACTCTAACATGTGCAGTTTTATCACACAGCACAATACCACAGATGTCACAAGTTTTGAGGGAATATGCAATCGGCATGCTGACTTCAGGAATCTCCACCAGAGCTTTTGCCTGTGAATTGAATGTTCATTTCTCTACCATAAGCCATCTCCAAAGGTGTTTCAGAGAATTCATGAAGAAGACTGTGCGAGGAAAATGGTGGTCACACCAAATACTGACTGGTTTTCTGACCCCCCTGGACCACCCAATACAGTAAAAGTGCACATTTTAGAGTGGCCTTTTATTGTGGCCAGCCTAAGTCACACCTGTGCAATAATCATGCTGTCTAATCAGCATCTTGATCTGCCACACCTGTGAGGTGGATGGATTATCTCAGCAAAGGACAAAGGAGAAGTGCTCACTAACACAGATTTAGACAAATTTATGAACAATATTTGAGAGAAATAGGCCTTTTGTGTACATAGAAAAAGTTTTAGATCCTTGCGTTCAGCTAATGAAAAATGGGAGCAAAAACAAAAGTCGTGCATTTATATTTTTGTTCAGTGTAGAAAAAACTGAAGAAAAGGTGTCTTTTTCAGTCCAGTCTGTCATTAACCTAACGTAACCTCAGTGTCTCCATCTACTGTCATTGATCCAACTCCATGGGTTTTACTGGTGAGTCAATGTTGTAGAAGATAATGGTGTTTCCACTGTAACTACGGAACCTCTGAATATCCAAATGGGTCATATCTGATGACCATGAAAAGATGAATAATTGTATTTTACACCAATTATTTACATGGATTGATAGGATTAGTGGATCAATAAGTATTAAATAGTTTAGATCAGTAGATGGTGTTGGTCGACTGTGGATGTTTGGGTCTTTATGGGTTAAAGAAGTCACGCTTTGTTGTAAAACTGCTGAAGTGTCAGACATGAATGTAAAGACTACACACCATAAAATTGCGTTGGTGACACCATCGTAACTGTCTCTCTCCTTACTTAACCTCCCATTCTACAAAATATAACACACATTTGATGATAATAATACATAAAAAAGAGTGTGGAAAAAGTGATGAAAAGTTAGATAAAAGACAATCGAAATAAGAGTCACGGTGACACGTCCACTGTATTCTTTGATCACAGCTTACCAGAAACATATTCCCCGTCCACATTAATGCAGATCATTGCCAAAGGGCATTACTTCTCATCCACATGTAAACTGTGTCACATGTGTTCAACGTCAAAAGTAGGAGATTTTTTAGAATCTATCCAGATGAAAACTTTTCTATTACTGCTAGCTTACATTCACTGAAGATATATCTGCAGCCTCAACAATAGTGATTTTCACTTATTGGAATTCTTTACACCTTGCTTTCGCAGATTTAGGTAATCTATAAAAAAGGAGCAAGGATTTTGGTGTTACTGATGTAAACCACCTGTGACAAGAGATGCAGTCCACTCAGCTGTTGGACAGAATAATAGATGTTTCTTTACTATCTCTGTTACAAACTGACTTTCTTGGCCCATAAATGGATCTTTTGTCATAATATATGTGTGGTGGCTCATATGTGTCTCCTGCTATTGACTGCCATTCATTTTTTTCCCCTTAAGTTAGTTTGCATTGACCGCACCAGAAAGGGTAGAACTTCAGCTCCATATTAGCTAGCTAATAATCACCCATTTTTAAATACCTCTATCTCTGAAAAGTTCAGTGGTTGGCCAAAATCTAAGGGCCTGATTTACTAAGATCCCAAATAACGGGCACAAATGTGCTTGCTCGCGCTAAAATATGCGGATGCTATTGATTTGCGTGTCAGGGGTGATCAACTAAGATTGCCTGCGCAAATGACAACAGGCACAAAGTCTTGGAGACCACCCGATTTAAATGGGGATTTTGCATGCGCTACTTGTTGTCATCATAGAGACAGTGCGCTGTAAAAATTGCTCCGGGATATCCCAGCACTCATAAATATGAAGTTGTTCTTTTTCCACACAGAGGGGTGAATAGGTATTTCTCTGTTGTTGTTTATCAGCGGTGAAGTGTGTTATTAGTGAAATAAATACCGTCTCTCTTTATGTCGCTCTGTGTGGTGAATTAAAACTTTTAAGTCCGTGGGCATGATAAAAAAATAAAAAAATAAAAATGTCTGCTTATATAGCCGGTTCAGGAGTCCAGTCACAACACCATGGACAGCACTGTTTGTGTGTCTGTGTAGGTGTACGTGCGTGTGTGTAGGTGTGTGTGTGTGTGTTGTACAGCGCTAGAACCCGTCCCGTTCGGTCTCCCTTGCAAGTGTGCACACGAGAGAGAGAAAGAGAGAGAGAAACGTCTATCAGTAGTCAGTCCTGGCCTAATGGTGATGTGCCACTGGAGGAACCGGGCATGGGGGGCAGGCCCGTAAAGTGGGGGGTCATATGTCTCAAATTATTATTTTTTTTCTTCCGTCATTCCAAAAATGTTGATGTGATCAGAACACATTGGTTCTCTGCGTTTCCTTTGGTTGTGCCTATACGCCTCCTCGCTATAACACCTGCAGCCAGTTTTGTGTGAAGCTGTGCCAGTTAAAACCTGCCTTTCAGACGTGCTAAATATAGATGCAAAATCAGCCAATCAGTTTCAGGTTTGGCAAATCACATTGCACGCGCTAAATAAATATTTGCATTTACTCCTCCCAATAATTTTGCGTGCTCAGGCAGAAACGCCCATATTGCATATTCATCAGGGCAAACACACTAAATGGGTAGTGTGAGATATTTTGCCCATTTGAGAGGCGCAAACTTCGGTGCACCCTGTTAGTAGATAAGTTTCAATGTGTTTTTGCGTGCGCAGTCAAGTTTGCGCACGTTTATACATGCGCAAACCTTTAGTAAATCAGATGTTCAGGAACAAAGCAAATAGTTTTCTCACAGACTATCTGAGAAATAATTTGCTGATAGGTAGAAGTTTTGCCCGGTGACATCAATATTTATTGCCTACTGAGGCGTTAACCTGCAAGGTTTGTGGTTCCCATTCCTTTATTGTAAATCAATAAATGAAGTGAACAGTCTAACAAGCAATATCTTGGCTGCCATGTGAGATCACACAGTTCACAGTGTCAATAAGCAGTACATGTGAGCATATTCACACGCAAAGCACATACAGCAATTTTTAGTCAATTGGCTTTGTCTCCACGGACATACTTTGATAGACGCAAACCTTAGTGCACCTCAAGCCTGCCAAGTTCTGCTCTCTGCATTGAGGAAGGAACCCAAACAAATCCAGCAAGTTTTATGAAGTGAACCTGACAGTTATTGAATCAAATTGAAATAAAAATAGTGAAACATGAGCCAAACCTCTTTAACCTTCTTTCAGCCTCCACGACAAGATTTGAGTTGTTAGAGGGAGATTCAGTTCACCACAGACATCCCTCCACCGCTACACACACACATCAACACACTAAGTGATATGCTTCACCACAGGTCTACTCTGTACAAATTGTTACATATTGCCACAGTTACGAGATACAGCAGAGAAGGATTTCACAGAGCACTTACAGAAAATCCTTACTTACTCCCCATAATCCGTGATAGACCTGATGTTAAAGAGTCTTCATAATATTTTCCCACAGGGCAAGTTCACTTTACACTCAGATTAGGTCCAGCCAGGACTTTAGACTACTTTATATAGTATTTTTTTCTCTTTCTATATGTAGTTTTTAATAGCTGAAATGACCTAGTTTCCCCTGTGTCCAATTGTGAGCACAAGCTATTCTTTTAAGGGGAGAAACCTGTTTGTTTCAACTTAATAGTTTGTCTTGGCAGAGTTTAAATACAGTTAGACTGTAGATGAACCTCAGTGGCACAAAATCAGCACCATGGTGCTGGTTTCTTTCAGAGGAATAAATATGCTGTGATATTGGGGTCGGTGCCATCGGCTGTCTACTTCAGTCCTGTGTTCAGAAAAACATGACTGTTTTCGTTTCTCTGTGTACGATTTTTGAGCTATATAATTAGCCTTGTCATCTCTATCGTACAGCCACTGCAGCTGAGCCAAAAAAAATGTGCAGCAACAAATTGGAAGTGGGTAAAAAAAGAAATATCTTGGCTCATAAAATCATGCTAGGAGGGGTTTCAGTCTGCTTTCTTTGTTCAAAGTGTACGCTGCACAAAAACGTGGATAGCCCCAAGGGTTTAATTCTCTCACTGTGCTGTCAGTGAAAAAGATGGGTGGGTGGCCCGGGGAATGCCGCACAAATAACATGCTTGTTTATGCTGCTTGGATGCAAATGACAGACTGAGGTCACAAACTTGGAGAGTTGTGAGACAAAAGGGGTCGCACATACAGCCATGGTTTGAGAATAACATTGGAGGTTTTGCTCTGGGGTTCATCATCAGTCCCAGAGGGGTGTGTTTGATCTGGCCCCTTCTTGCCTCGGTTTGCTGTATGGTTCTCTGTTATGGCCGCGTCTGCACGGCTTTGCTCTGCATCGTTACAAATTCTGATTCTGAAAGTTCAAACAAGTATTCCCCAAGGAGGACGGCTGATTCCACAACTGAGGAGATAGAGAGGGCGCCCCACTGAGACTTCCCCTGGTTTTCTGAAAACTCTGGAAGAAGAGTGTAAAAAGGGGGGGCTAGAAAGAGAGAAGCAGGAATATTTGATTAGTTGATCAACCTCCCATCTTCTCAACAGCTGTGCCGTAAGATGGGCTTGAGCTCATATGCTTTGGATGGAGCTGTCAGTCACCTCAGGTCAAACACAAGGAGTAGTTCTGAGAAATGTGGATTGTTCTCACAGCCCACATCTGAATACTGAGACCACCATTGTACATATCTGGAATTAACCTCCCATTCTAGGAAAGGTAACACACATTTGATGATGATAACATGTGTGTGGAAAAAAAGTGATGAAAAGTTAGACAGAAGACAATTGAAAAAAGAGTCACAGTGATGTCCTCTTTATTCTTTAATCACAGTTTATCAGAAACCTATGCCCTGTCCACATTAACCCATAAAGACCCAAACAGCTACCAGCAACCAAAAGCATATACTGATCTAAACTGTTTAATGCCTGTTGATCCACTAATCCTATCAATACATGTAAATAATTGGTGTAAAATGTAGTTTGTCATCTTTTCATGATCATCAGATATGACCCATTTGGACGTTCAGAAGCTTTGTAGTGAACGTGGAAACACTGTCATTTTCTAAAACTTTGATTCACCAGTAAAACCCATGGAGTTGGATCAATGACAGTGGATGGAGACACTTTGTTTATGTTCAGTTATTGATAGATTTGCTGAAAAAGTCACTTTTTCTCCAGTCTTCTCTGTTTCAGGCATAATAACACTCAACTTTAATCTGAGTTTTTATGAACGTCTACATGACCAGTGAATTAAATGTAATACCTGATCTTCACTGAAAAAATGCAAAATACGGAGGATAATATTATAATAAATGGTGATAAATCACTTAAGAAAGGTTGAATAGAGAGAAAAAATCCATTTGGGAACTGACACAAAAGTAGCTCTGGGTCTTTTTGGGTTCATACATTTAATTGCCAAAGGATATTACTTCTCATCCACATGTGTACTGTGTCAGATATGTTCAGTGTCAAAAATGAGAGATTTTTAGAATCATTTTCCAGGTGAAAATTTTGCTATTATTACTTTGTGTGATGAACATGTACCTGAAAAATCAATTCCAGGTGGATAAATGAGTATATGACCTGGTGTAGATCGAGGTCTGGCGGCGTCTTCCAAACACTTCTATAACCTCATTGAACACTTAAGGCATCTTAAGTTTATAACTAAACTTATCATTGCTGCTCACTTTCATGCCAGATTAAAACCTCTGTCTGCTACTTCCAGACTTATCTACACAGGAAACAGTCGAGTGAATCCCTACTCAGATCTTTTTACATGACTCCCTAAAATGACTCACGACTCATGGATCTGTGTGTCCAATTCCAAACGGTGTCACCCACAAACCTCCTGCAACATTTACAACCCAATAACAACATATAGTCCTATAGAGGCTGCCAAAAGTCCCATAAATTATCGCGTTGAGTTGATTTATAGGGAGGAAAGGGACTGATGGAGCTAAATCTATCTGTGATCCCAACAGTCTGAGCTAGAGGGAAACGGTCGAGTGAGTCCCTGCTCGGTTCTCTTACCCAAGATTCACTGGCATACAGAGATTCAGGGTGTTTTCACACTGGGTATCCGGAGCCTTGCTGTACCTGGATACTGGATACGCTCACACCTTTCCTACAGATGTTGCGTTCACAAGCACATACGAGTACGAGTGGGTGTTATAGGGCCAAAACAGTAGGTGGCGGTGTGGATGGAAATCTGTAGCTATCCAATAAATGTGGAAGTCAGAAGAAGACAAAAACTTATGTCATCAGCTGAGCGACTGTTCTGTTCATTTGGCTACAATGGTGGCAATACTTTTCTATCAGTTAGCCTGTTTGAGGCAAAGTGAGGAAGATTGACCGTCGTTGTCCCTGATATATCACCGAGTGGTTCGGTCAATGAGGCGAGCCCATGCTGCAAGGATCTGAGGCTTTTTCAGGAGGCAACAGGAGCGTCATCTAATGCCACATTTCCACTGTGTGGTACCGGCTCGACTCGACTCGACTCAGCTCGGCCTTTTTGCATTTCCATTACGAAAAATGACCTGGAATCTGGTACCCGGTACTAGTTTTTGGGTATCACCTCTGCCAAGGTTCAAAGCGATGCTAAACCGTGACGTATAACACTGTAGACCACTGATTGGTCAGACAGTTTTCTCTGTGACCTGCCGTTTTACAAAAAACAGATGTGGAAGTTTACAGTAAATATAGCGGTACATTAATCCACATGATAACAACCCAAAACTACACCATGGTCAGTCGAGGAGATTCAGTCTTTGGTGGCCGACGTAAAAATTCAGACGAGACAACACACAATGAGCGAGTTTTCAGCAACTCTCTGAGCAGATGACACGGAAATAACGCGCTGCATCGCTATGACATCCAGGTACTGTAAAGTTAATAGTATCCTGTAATGGAAACAGTCTCCAAGAATACTGAGTCGAGCTGGTTCCATGTAGTGGAAATGCGGCATAAGGTCACTTCCACTGTCAGGGTGATGATTAGGTCACTCATCACCACTCATCACTCAGGTATGGATTGCTTTCACATAGTAAAGTAAAGTAAAGTAAATTTTATTTATAGAGCACTTTTCACAGACAGAGTCACAAAGTGCTTTATCAGTTCAAATCAGAATCAAATTAAGTTTACAGAGACCCAACAGAATCCTTCAGGAGCAAACACTTGTGATTGGTGACAGTGGCGAGGAAAAACTTCCCTTTAACGGGCAGAAACCTCGAGCAGACCCAGACTCCTGAAGGATGGCTGTCTGCCTTGACCGGTTGGGGTTAAAGAGAGAGAGAGTAAAGGAGGAGAAAAGAGAGAGCGATAGAGATATAGAGAGACTGGGGGGCGGGGGGGGGGGATGACACATGGAGTACGTTATGATGAATACATAGAGTGTAATCAGTCTGTGGTGGTCCTGGGTCAGGTGGGAGACTAAAAAGCCTTTTGAACAGGAGGGTTTTGAGGTGTTTCTTAAAGCTCTCTACAGAGTCCATGGACCGTAGGTGTAGAGGCAGGTCATTCCATAGATGTGGTGCCACAGCTTTCAAAGACCTGTCACCGCGTGTGCTAAAACAGGTCCGTGGAACCATCAGCAGGTGCTGTCCTGAAGACCTCAAGCTACGAGTTGAGCTGTAGGGCTGGATCAGGGAAGCAATGTATGCAGGGGCCTGGCCATGTAGGGCCCGGAAAGTTAGCACAAGAATTTTGAAATGAAGACGATATAGAACAGGGAGCCAGTGGAGAGATTTAAGGATGGGAGTGATGTGGGTTCTCCTGTTTGTGCGGGTCAGGAGCCTGGCAGCAGAGTTCTGGACAAACTGTAGACGGGCCAGCTCCTTCTTGTTTAAGCATGTAAACAGGCTGTTGCAGTAGTCTAAGCGAGAAGATACGAAAGCGTGAACGATCATCTCGAGCTCATTTGTGGACACCATAGATCTGAGTTTGGAGATGTTGCGTAGGTGGAAGAAACAGTTTTTGACTAGGTGTTTGGAGTAGAATTCTAAAGACATGTCCTGGTCAAAGATGACACCCAGATTCCTCAGTTTGGTCTTTACCGAGGAACTCAGGTCTCCAAGGTGATGTTTGATCCCTGGGATTGCACTGGGATTGCACATGGCAATGTAACGTACTGGAATCCATACAGTCTATACCCAGGACTACCTTCTCAGCAGGACTCGGGTATGGCACTTGCACATGGAACGTTTGCATTCACACTGATAAAATTAAGTGGACTTTGGGGTCCAACGTACTTGGATATGGACTTAGATATCCAGTGTAAAAACGCCCTCAGTTACTCACAGGATCCACTACACAAAAGTCCTCTGCTTTCAGGGGTGATTGGGCAAGTCTGGCTCAAAAGACTGAAGTGACAACCTGAATCCTATCAGTGAGTGATTCAGAATGGTGCAGATCATTAAAATGACCAGAGTTTTACATTACTGTTGTCACTAATTTAAAAAAAACCCAAACAATGGTCTGTCCGAGCACTTGTACCAGTTTGTAGTTGTTTTTGTGATGTGTGTGGGGATGGATATATTGGGTAAAACAAATGCCATGTGGACAGTATCCAAAAAGTAGGAATATATCTGTGTTAGTGTGGAAGGAGCATTAAAGATATATTCAAGTCATACTACAAACACACTGGACCAAGAGAGACACAGTAGGAAAACAGAAACAGTGGATGAAATGATGTGGAGAAATGACAAGGGAGAGAGAGAGATAGGTGAGAAATAAGAACAACGAAATAAGAGGGAGATAAAGTGAAGGAGTAAATAAAAGGAAGAAGAAGAAAGTCTTATAAATTAAGCTGCCACATTAAGAGGTTTCACAAATGGAGGTGAGGTTTAGATGACAGACAGAAAGTGGCGGTCAGTGACGTGAGCAGACACATGCCACTTCACCTGCTCATTATGTTTTTCAACTTTTTTTTTTCTTAAGTGAGATTGATTTTTTTCTGCAGAGAGATCTAGACTTCTTCAATTCTTTATACAATTAAAATGATTCTGATTTTAAACTGACAGCCCACCGAATGTTCGCGTACTTCATCGTGTCAACCTGTGAGACATAATGACGTCTAAAAAAGGATAATGAGCGCATTAGCCACCGCCGTGTCCTTAAAACACGCTGCCGTCCCCTGGGAAAAAAACCCAAAAAACAATACAAAATACCAGTAATGTCTCAGTGAAGTGACACTAAACTAAATGAATGTGTGTTTGGCATTCTGTTACTGAATCTTTCGCTTGCACGGGACATGCCATTGTTAGCTGTTTGTGGATGATGAGAGGGGAGGAGGAGGAGGTTGAAGAAAACGGGTGAGGAAGAGAGAAAAAGGGGGGGTCCCGGTCCCCTGGAGAGCCAGGCCAGGCATTAATCTTCTCCCTTTGACAGCTCTCTGAAAGTTTCTCAAGAAGGGCCATTTCCTTGAGCTATTATAATGCTTCACTCAAGCACAACTCCTATACTGAGTGTTTGGGGGTAGGACCGGATGGATGGAAGGGAGAAAAGTGAGGGGAAGCTTGTGAGACCACAGGAACACATTATAAGAGATCATTCAGTTTATCAACAGCAATAAAAACTAGCAGTCATTATAGATTTACTAAGAATTTTACATGCAGCTGATAGAGGATAGAAATTAAGTGAAAAAGATATAAACTGACTACAATAAATGCAGATAAATTACATTAAAAACACATTCTAAAGTCAAGTTTTTGAATATTTTATTGATCATAACTGATTACGCACTGGTTGCTAAGATGTTGCCTGCTGCCTGAATCTGTAAATGTAAGAAAGAATTTTCACAAACATTAACAAAAATAAACGTGTCTCATATGAAGCATCTTAAGGTGATGTAAAAAAAAAACAAACAAAAAAACAACAACATTGTGCTACCACCCTCTAATCAAATTCAAGAATTGATCGGTCTTTTCTTCTGGAATTGATCTGTCTCTGTTTATTCACAGGATGAAACATTGCTTTTAAGGTTCTTTCACAATAGGACAGTGACATCGAAAGTACAAGCAAGCTGAAATTGACCATGAAATGTGTTTTTGTAATGTTACTGCGTTTTTCACAAAAGCATATTATAGTCCTTTTTAGGTCCATGTGTAATGCATCTTTGTTGTCTGATATCGATCGGAGACCTGTTGTGTTGTGATTTCTGCTGCCAAAAAACATGTTGTCTGTCTGTATCTAGGTCCTCCCACCCCCCACCCCCCCCCAAAAAAATCACACAGTTCATCACAGTTTGTTTTTGTTTTTCTTCAAAGAAGACTGAAGAAGACTGGATCAGGAGGTTCAAAAGAGGACTGGCATTGCCAACTTTTCACCTTGGACCCCAGACTCATGCACAGACACAAACAGATGGAGTTTAAGAATGCACAGAAAACAAGTGGTGCCAGGCACAACAAACCCCGCCCCTCATACATATTGTAGCTTATTCTGGCATCGATCCAGCTGATGTCATCATGTTCATACATGTGGTGATGTCAGCATATCAGTTGCCTCTATATATGTGCCAGGTTTGAAGTTGGTTGAAACAAAATGGATGTTTTTATGGACATTTGAAATTTTGTCCATTATAAGCAAATGGGAGAAAACATTTAAAAATTTCATAAAAATGTGAACTTTGACCCGTTTTTCCCAAAATGTAACCATATCTGTTCTAGGTCACTGACAATCTATAAAACCAATTTGGTAAGAATTCAACCAATAGTTTTGCTGCTACAGACATTTGAAATTTCGCCCATTATAAGTACATGGGGGGAAAAAAAGATTTAAAAAAAAAATAATTAAAGTTTGAACTTAGACCTACTATTCCCAAAAATTCACCAGATCCATTCTGTGTCACTGGCAATCTATAAACCCAGTTTGGTATGAATTGAACCAATAGCTAACAAACAAACAAAGAAACAAACAAACCGAACCAAAAACAATACCCCTTCCCTCCCCTTCAAGGGGCAGGGTGATAAATACTTTACATTGGTCATTTTTGTTCTCAGCTGTAGCTTCCATAATTGCAGCATTATAGTAGTACATTATAGTATTTTTTTATGAATTAAACATCAATTTTATTTTCGTAATATTTTCTTTTTTACACAAGGGCCTAAACAATAACAAAAAGACCTTATGTAGTATCCTTCCTTTCTTTTTCCATCTTATATCAAACTTATTCATTTAGCTTTGGAGTGTGTCAGTCCAGTTTCTCAACAGCTGACAAATGACCTTTCTGAAGAGTTATGGTGCATTTCCATGTGGTACTGGCTCGACTCGACTGAACTCGACTCAACTTTTTTGCGTTTCCATTATGTAAAAGGACCTGGAATCTGGTACCTGGCACTAGTTTTTTGGTTTCTACTCTGTCGAAGTTCCAAGACAGGGGGAAGAGATACTAAAATGTGATGTGTAAACACTGCAGACCACTGATTGGTCAGAGAGTCATCCCTGTGTCACTGCATTATCAATGTGCGGCCACCCGCCATTTTTTTGAAAAAACAGATGCAGAAGTTTACAGTAAATATACTGGTAGGTTAATCCACATGATGACAGCCCGCAAAACTACACCGTGGTTGGTCAAGGAGATTCAGACATTTCTGTCCTTGGTGGCCGACAAAAAAATTCAACATGAGCTTGACGGGGAAACACAATGAGTGAGTTTATCAGCAACTCTCTGAAGAGACGTCACTGAAGTTACGCGCTGCATCGGTATGACGTCCAGGTACTCTAAAGTTAGTAGTATCCTGTAATGGAAACAGTCTCCAGGAATAGTACCTGGTCCCTGAGTCGAGTCGAGCGGAGCCAGTTCCACATAGTGGAAACGCGGCATTAGAGAGGGTACGAATATTGCATGAATGCATTCCATACATAAGGTTCATCCCCACTCCAAACTTTCTTCCCTGCTGTTTTGACATCCCCTTTTTAGGTCCAAGGAGTCTGTTGTGCAAATGAGGACTAAGAACTTCCTTGTGTTCCTAAATTGCTTTATAAATAACTTATTTATTCTACAGGTTACATCTCACACTTATGCTTGTGGCAATGGTGTTTCATACTCTTTATGTTTGACATGTTTCAGGATCGACTATTTTTACACTGTTGTATCCTGCCTTGTCACATTTTAATAAATGCAACTCTACAACTCAGTATCTAAGAGCAGCAGTTTCAGGTTTCAGCCTCAACAGTAGCTGGAGTATTCTGTTCTATGGATCGTCATCTCATAGCTTTTACATTGACTGTAGATAAAGGTGTTTCCCTCACAGTCTGTAACTTAGACCACAAAAATAACCTGGATTGCACATACATCTGTATAAAAAGTGTCTGTTCACCAGTTCACCTGTTGAGCAGTTGGTCGCCACTACATGTAAAAATTAGATATTTCAGGAATAGCTTGACAGAATTTCTTGAAATTTGGCACCAAGGTTCACTAGGCCTCAATGATGAGCAAACATTTTGGTCTGCTATTGTTAGGATTGCAGTATTCTGCTCCTACCATTGTCTTTTGTGTGTTTCCCTACTCCGTGTGTATGTTTTCTCTCTGCCTGTTTGTGGTTCTCTTGGCAGGTTCTCAGGGCAGGGTGGAGCTTCCTGCCACTAGCTGCCTCCTCCTTCATCTCCAACCTCCCTCACCTCTGCAATCAAATCACCTGGGAGTGGATGATCCTGGATCCTCCTGCTGTGAAAAGCCCTATCCTGAGAACCTTGAAGTTCCAATCTGACTGTACACACTCTGTTTGGACTTAGCAAGACTCTGCCTTCAGCTTTCATTCATATGGTTTCTAAATCCTCTGAAGGTTTGCAGCTACCATCGGGTGAAGGCAGGGTACACTCTGGACATGTTACCAATTCATTGCAGGCCTTACATATACAGACAAGCAAAAATTCACTCCTACATTCACACCTACAGGCAATTTTCAGTGACTAATGGACATGCACAATAGTAGATTAATTAACTGAAGTACCTGGAAAGAATCCACGCTGACACAAGGAGAACATACAAACTCCTGGTTGAAACATCAAATTTTCATTGGGAGGCAACAGTGCTGAAAACTGCACCAGCATCCTGCCCCCTGCCTTCCCCTCTCTCTCTCTCTCTTTTGTGTTTTTTGATCATTAACCCTGTAAAGCCTGAACCATTGACTCACTGACAGAAAATTCCAGTTATTTGAAAGTGGAGCTTTTATTGGTCCTTCTGAACAACCCATTTTTTTTTTTTTTTTTTTTTTTTTCAAATATCAATTTCCATGTATGAATTTTGATTTTGTATCATATTTGATACATCAGGTCTCAATGCTCAAATATTACTATTTTTGTACAAACAAAAACACAATATAACACAAACGTATCTAACAAATTGGTAATTCCATTTCAAAATTGGTAAATTCTGCATCCTTCCGCATTAATGACAATCTTGTAGTGTCACTGGAAAGTCCTCTGGTGAATGAATTTCTCCAAAATGACAAACATTTTTTTACGTGGATTCAGTAATCTTAATCATCATGTTTTTAAATCTCACCTTAAAACCTATTTTTACTCTTTTAGTGTTTTTACTGCTTTTATCGTTTTCATAGTTTTTTTAATTATTTACTTTATAGATATGTTTTTATCATTGATGTACAGCACGTTGTTTCAGTAGTGGCTGTTTTTAAAGTGCTTTATAAAGTTCAGTTGAATCAATACATTAGTTACATGTCTGCAGCCAAAGATCAAGGTTGCTGTGACATGTGACTGTGATGCAAAAATATCGGACTCAAAAACCTGTACTTCTTTGATACATGACTACTATGACACATGTCCCTATTCCAGTCACACTGCAAAACTTCTGTCTTTTAAATTCTGAAAGGCATTATTTTCATAATGGAGACGTATACTGTGTGTTAGAAACAGAGACATCAAACCTTATGTAACCCTGGTGACAAAACCGAGAATACGACACTTTAATTCATGTCTGCTCCGGTGAGTGAGCATAATCTCGCGTTGTTTCCTAAATTCTCGCGAGATGGTCACATGGGTCGGTGCAACCAATCGGCATCGGCTTTGGGGACGTCATGCGGTCACGTGACGGGGGTGTAACCAACCACTGCTACACGCGGTAGTCAGTCACTCAGGTGTAGCGGAGGCGCCACGCACGCAACACGCTGAAGGTTGGTTTGAGTCCATTTTTCACCGCAAATGAGTTAACATTCCGTGTATACATTGTGGTGTTTAGGAGCCTGTCCACCAACCCGACCCGCGTTAACCGGACCGATATGACCAGAGTTATCACCTGAATTGGTGAGTGACGCTGCGCTAGCTTAGCTGCGCTAGTTTAGCCGCGGCTAATTAATTCATATGGTGTGGTTTGTCGGTGATTTTGCTGCCGTTTCCACACAATGGTTCTTCAACCTTAATATCCATGCCTGTTTAATTTGACTTATGATACGAACTTATTTATTGTAGTACTGATATGACCAATTGATATTGTGTATTTATTTTCATTACTCAACTGTGTTAATGATTTGACTGATGCTTGAGTTGAAGATAAATTGTTTATTTTCATGACCTAATTAATGGTATTAATGATCTGATTAATACTTAAATTGATATTGTCTTTATTTTCATTACTTAATAGTATTTATGATTTGATTAATGAATGAAATCACGATTAATTAATTTGGAATATTATTTATTTTAAAATATGATTAATGTACATTCATTGGATGATTGAATGAACTATTGATTGACTGATTGAATTTGATTTGGTAGTTACTACAGCTGGTGATATATGGTGTGCACACTGGATTTAACCTGTTGCTTGTTTAGTAATTGAATCTTGTTTTCCATACAGGCCAGGTTGTTCTGATAATTCTGTTGATGGCGAGCTAATGAACCAGGCTTAGAGCCTAGCCCGTGACTTCAACAATTGCACTTACCCAGTGCGAAGAACCCCCTACTGCATCCTGCTGTTGGCTGGTAGGAGGGCTCCTTCAGCCCGCACCCTTTTCTACACTCAGCCCCATACATACTCACTCATTGCCCACTTCCAAACGGTTTCCCCTTCCAACATAAACTCTACTGCCATACCCGGATCCATGGACTCATCCTCATAAAATCCCAGTGTGGGTTTTTGAACTGTACGAACTTTATGTTTGGGGACTCTAAAATCAGTTGTGAATTGGGTGTTTCATTTTTGTATAAATTGAACCGCTGCAGCTTTATTTCAGTTGTTTACTCATGACTGCACTATTGTTATATGTTGTTGTTCATTGTTTATTTTTTTTTCAATACATTGTACCTATTTAAATGCAACCCTCAGTCTCTGTTTCTCTCTCTCCTTGAGTCAATCCTAGACTTCTGATTTGCAATAGCCTGTAATTATTATATATTACTTACAAACTAATTATTAATTAATTACAACACGTAATTACACATATGTGACACTTACATTGCTTTTTGCTGTAGTCCTTCCATTGCTAGCTACCTATACAAAACTCATGTGAATGTGTTTTACAAAAATAGTAAAGCTGAAAAGTAACAGTTATCACAGTGATACAGTTGATTTGGAATTTATAGTGTTGCTGGGTGCTATAATAAATCAACAGAGTGAACCATGTCTTCACAAAGCTGAAATTTAATTGAAAGTTGCCTGTACTCATAATAAGCGTCTTTTGTTTCTTTCCTACAATTTCAGAAACTCTTTCCAATTCATTGCCAACACAAACACTAAAGGTTCTTCTGAATGACACGAGTTTGTAGGAGACTAATGTAAATTATTCTACCTCTGTTCAAGGAAAGATGTTCTTCTTGGCTTAGATCAGATCATTAATTCAGAAACACCTACTTGGTTAATATCCATAAACCTGTGTACTTCTGCAAACATCATAATAACGCAGGTTTCCTCTATTCACTCCACCCCCAACTATTGAGTAAAGCACTAACACCCACTAATATGGAAATCTGCTCATCTCTTTCTCTGTCACTCTGTTTTTTTAGCACATGTAGAGTGACATGTATACTCAATCTGAAGTGTCAGCTAGGACCGTATGTGAGGTCTTGTTGCATGATATGTCATTATACACTGAGAATATATGCTGTCCATATTTTTTCTGTCCCTGTGTCACCACAACATGGGCCCGGATACAATTCAGCACCTTCCCACACACATACCAAAATTATATTCCCAATGTAGCCATGTCTGGCAGTGCAGCAAGTGAGGGCTGTCACTGACTGTCCTTCAGGTATGGACATCTCCAGCATGCACACTACAAGTCCAACCCAAACCTCGCTATTACCTAACCCCAGCTGCAAACATGATTAAAATTCACCGCAGCTCGCGCAGGGTCGGGGCCGCTGACTGGGCTGGGCTAGCTTCAAAATCAAACAACAAATTAGTTTCTTGACCCCCTTCAAGGACAGCATCAGCTTCCTCTAAAAGAACAGTGATGGTGGGAACTTGACGAAGTAGAGTAGACTGAATGTGAAATGACAAAAGGGGACTGGAGGTCAAAGGGAGATGTTGACCATACAGAAGAATCAGAGCATATGAAGATAAGTGATGGAGATGAAATAAAGCTGACATAATGGAATAGGCGGACTAAAAGGGGAAACTACTCAGTGCTTGGTTTTAGAGGCAATCTAAGCAGGAGAAAGATAGGGGACAAAAAGAGAGGCTAAGAAAATGGATTGGTCAGTATATGACTGTGACTGATTCAGTTTGTCTGATGGTCCTAAAAAGAAGACAGAGCCAGATTGTTAAAATAATCTGACAAGTAAACACAAGAAAGTTAGATAAATTACCTTGAAAAAAGTAAAAAGTATAATGTGAATGTTAAATTTCAATGCAAGAGGAAAACTAAAAATCAGCTCCTGACACAGAAGAGATTCATCTGATGTGGACTTTTGACCTGAAATTTAACCAGCTACATATTAATTGTAATTTAGTTATTTGTCTGTGGGTTCTCCCCAGGTACTTTGACTTCCTCCCACCATCCAAAGACATGCACTGATAAGTTAATCTAATTGGTTAATCTAAATTTCCCATAGGTGTGAATGTGAGACTGATTGGTTGTCTCTATATGTAAGCCTGGCGATGAACTTGCGACATGTCCATGGTGTATCCCGCCTTTACCCATAAGTAGCTGGGATAAGCTCCAGTGACCCTAGTGAGGATAACGCAGGCTCAGGTAATGAATGAATGAATGAATCATTTTATTAAAGCATACAGTATCATAAAAAAAACAACATATCACATCTAATAGCCTTCCTCAGCTACCTGGTGGGAAAAAAACTCTTCTTTTACAGACATAAAGTGATGCTTGCCATTTTAACTGTAATGTAGCTGATGTAGCTAACACTGTTTGGGAAGCCACAGTTAGAGCATGTGGAATATTCTTAAGACAAACATTATCTTTACATTCTCCCTGTGTCTGCGTGGGATCTCTCCTGGTACTCCGGCTTCCCCCCACCATCCAAAGACATGCACTGATAGGTTAATCTAAATTGCCCATAGGTGTGAATGTGAGAGTGATTGTTTGTCTCTATATGTCAGCCCTGTGATGAACTGGCGACATGTCCAGGGTGTACCCCGCCTTCACCCATAAGTAGCTAGGATAGGCTCCAATGACCCTAGTGAGGATAAAGCACGTTCAGAAAATGAATGAATGATCTTTAAGTGCTAACACTAGAGCTAACTTGGTTCACAGTACAACAGTTAGCTGCAATTAGCTAAGTTATTTTCAGGATCTCCAAGGTTTAACTCACCTTTTTATCAGTGCTTTTTTAGTTTTTAGTCTGTGTAGAGCGAGCGCCAGGGGAACTCAAGAAATTAATATGCATTTTGTCCCATTGCGCTTAGTTCAGTTTTACATGTTTTTGTTATGATTTGGTGCTATATAAATAAAATTTGATTGATTGACATGCTTTATTTCATTCACCCTTGTGTCAGATTGATTGATTTTCACATCACTCCTTCATCCAAGTCATACAGATACGTATTAATGTCTATTTGTGTCATCTGGTCTAAATGTATGTTCTAGTGCCTTTGCATTGACTTGTACTTGTGCAGCATGAGAAATTCACTTTGCATTTAGTCTGATTACACATTATTAAGACAGCAGATAGTCACAGAAAAATTAGTGTCATGCTTATTTAAATGAACTGTTTCTTGGAAAAAGGACTCAATGTTGATTTTGTTAGTTCCCATTTATTGTGTGCTATCTGGGGGTGCCAGCATCCTCTTTTTATGTGTGTTCAGTGATTTGTTCAGTGGACCATCCTGCAGTCAGTTCCTAACCTTGCTGTGCAGTCACTCATTCAGTCTTTTGTGCCCATCATTTGTGGACCTCACACTCTATTTAAAAGGTGGATGTCCAGTGAGAGTGGGTGCTTTCACAGAAGCAGGCAAAGTGTCTTCTTTTTCATTGCCTTTCATTATCTCCAAATCGGGATGTGGGCAGTGCCTGCTAAATTTTCATCTCTTGCTTTGGCTACCTCTCAAAGAGATGCACACGTTTGAAATGCAAGATGCATACGTTTGTTTGTACACAACTTACATCATACAAAGACAGTATAGCTACTGCAAATATACAGGAAATATACATTTAGCTTGAAAAGCTGACAAAAGACTTGAATTGAGGCCAACTGAGACCCAATGTGTGCAATGAGCAGCCAAGCAGAAGAAAGTAGCAGCACTCTATGATCCAGAACACAACGACAATGGGCCGAAACTTTGACACAGCATTACCTTATTAAGCTGGAAGAACAGAACCGAAACTGTGGGCTATATAGCAACTGACATCATAAGCCCAGCTGGCAATTTCTTTTCACTGTAAATAATGTGACTGAGTCAATTAACTGCGAGTGTGTTATTAGGAAAACAATGAAGTCTTAGAGTCAAGTTTTAGACAAACAAGTATAAACAACTCAGTAACCCAAAGAGACACTCAAAAGTAAAATTTGCTCAACAGCAGGTCTGTGATATTAAAGTGTCTGGAGTAAATCAAATCTCAGAAGAATAACACAGAGACAGATAACCTGTAGGCGATGCGTGACCGTCCGGGAAATTGATATTTAAGTATCGGGCTTCACTCTCCATTTTCCATACCATCATTCAACAAGGGGTATCGGAAGGAAAAAGAAGACAGATTTCAGTCTGAAGATCATAGACAAGTTTTCACCACCATGATGGTGTGGCAAAGAAGGTATCTTCCCTGACCCACGAATACTCTATTCATCAATCTTCAGCGGGTCATCAAACGGGAAGGAACAGAGAAGGCCGAGGCAATTGGATTCACCCGTTGTGATGGATCCACTACAGGGTGCTGGATGTTTTGGTTTTTTTTCTATTTTTTTTTAAATGCAATAGCAATCGTGGGATAGAAATCTGGGGACTTAACATGTTTGATTCTGTGATGTATATAAAACAATTACAGTGTCTTAAAAAGAAGTTCAACCGAAGAATGTTCCCGCTTTATGGTACATGACTAACACACACAAACTTACATTCACACACACATGCACGCAACTTGGCTTTTAAACAAGGTCAAGCCTGTAGCCCAGTAACAGTCGCATCTCATTAACATTCGTGAAGATCCATTGCGCTGGATATTGGTTTGGACAGTCCCTCTGAAGCTGATTGTCTTCGGACGTTTCAAGCCTGTCAGTTCCATCCTATACAGCCCCTACAGCTGAGAGCCATCTGCAGTCCTGAAAGACAAGTCTGTCTTTTTCTACTACTCTGATGTCTGTTTGTTGGATTCTACTCAGAACAAAGCCTGAATATACTATAACTGATGTAGGTGCCCGTGGTGGCAATTATTTTACGAAGGCTTTATTCACATTTTTTTCCCCACCACAACATGGTACAGTAGATTGAAATATTGTTCGTGAATATTGTAACTTTTTGTATTGTAACTTTGTAATGAGAAACAGTGAGTACCAATAATTTGTATTGTTGTTGTTATTTAGCTAACAATATCTTCAGTTTGTTTTCAGTCATATAATGTCCCTTATATTACTTAATTCAATAGGAAACCAACTTCAGAGATACAAATTTGTTGTCCTTTCCACCTGAATGTACTACAAGAAAAGGCAACTGTTGGCCATGTGGGTGCCCTAAACACTAAACACATTCTCTTTGTAATGCCCTGTTTCCAACAAATATATAAACTAGTCAGTAAAAGGAAAAAAAAGCTACTTCAAACTGGAATAGATGAACACAAACCAGTTATTTTTTATTACATTTAAAATTAAACACTGAGTATGTGGGAATTATACATTGTGTTCCCTGTAATAGTAATGATGTCTATTGTACTTGTGTATCACAAATTTTAGCAATTAATCACTATGAGTATGACAAGCTATTTTTGTGGCCCCTCCAGCAGTTGGTGCTCCACATGCACTGCATTATTATGCATAATGGTAGCAGTGGCACTAAAATGAACTGCAGTCCAGGTTTGAAGTTAAGAATCCGTCAACTCAAGATTTGCTGCATATTCACAGGGTATCTCCAGTCTTGGACCAATCACCTGCCTTGAGAGCTATATGAGTGAACAATATGTCTGGCAACACTGATACAGTGTACACATGGATCCATTGGTGTGCTACGCAGAAAGTTGGACAAAATGCTTTCTATTTTTAAGATATGCAGAACAGTTGTACAATACATATAAGTCCAAAGAAACATATGATCGCTTGCATCTTTTATTGGTAATATCTGAAGACCTTAAGTGTTGATGAAAGTGAGGAATGTCATGATATTGTAAATTCTATCCCAGGTACAAGCAAGGTGGCAGCATTTCACCTATAACTAGAAACATACAAATGTAAAATTCAGAGTGGCAATAACAAGTGAAGCTTGGACATCACATGCAACCAACTCCTACGTGACAATCACAATGCACTACTTCTGCTGGAAGGTTCATGTCTGTATTATATTGTAAGAACTGTTTGAAAATATTAGTAAGAACCACAGCAGACAGCAGCACATAGACCTGACCAACTTGTTCTGTATGCTCTGTAACCCCTTGTAATTGTGTTCGAAATCACTTTGCAAATCTTTAACTATTTTTGTGTTTCAGCAAATTAAGCACTTAGTTATGTTAGATAGGTTAGATTAGATTAAACTTTGGTCTTGGGTTAATATTAACCCATGTTTACTCTAACCACATGCAGGGTAAGAACCTTGGAACAATTTGTACTTGCACCATATAATCTGACCACCTCCCTATAAAATTCTGTGTGGTCTGTGCACTTTTGTCACAAAATATTACCCTAGAGCATAACTCAACACCAGGCAACAATTCTGTCTTTCTGCTTCACATATTCCAATACAAATGAGTATTATAAACAAGTAATTTTCTGGAGACAAGGTTGGCTTCTTGAAATAAGTTAGACATATGCAGATCAGTTTCAGTTTGTAAACATACCATTCAGATTAGGAACTTCCTTTGCTGTCGGACCTGGCATTAACATCCATCTTGACAAATCCATTCCCATATGGACAGATCAAATGCAAGGTCTGAACATGTCCAGGATGCATTCAGAGATGGCCTTGGAGGCATACGTCCACTCTCTTTGCTGTCCAACCAGGTATGCATCCTTGGATGGATTGAAAGATTGCCTTCTCAGCTTATGTAATCTTCTTATTGCACCAAAAATATAGTATTAAAGTGACTTAAGGATGTGACATTTTCACAAAGTGTTAAAAGATGTGTTATGAGTGCTTAATATGTGCTGTGCTGCCTGAGCATACTTGAATGGCACACTGCTTTTGATGTGAGTAAATACAGTATCCAGTTTGCATAATCCAGTAGAAGTTCATAAGGATGTTTTAAGATCCTGAACATTCAGACATTACCAAAGTATACGTCATGCAAGTGAGCAATTAAAAATAAATAGAATAGTCAAAGTTATCTTATGGCTATTTAATGTTTATTGATTGGCTGATGGTGTCAGCTCTTGCAATGAGAAAGCAGAAAGCACTCCACCTTAAAAACTGCCACAAGTAGCCTTCAAGCAGCGCAGTGATTCGAATTTGGAAAGACATATTACAAAATCAGTTCAACTTGAAGTGAACACACTGTTTTAGGCTATAGATGAGATTGTTTATTTGCATATTGAGCAGGGAAGTCAGATCTAATCAGACGTGATCGCTCAAGACACATCTGGTGATGCATTCTAATGCCAGGTCTGCACAGCTGGCGAGTTGGGTTTGGATTTTTCATGACGCGTGTCTGAACAGGGCCTTCCTGACTCAACAAACAAGCAAGAAAGCAATGGTAGTCAAGCAAAGTAGAGAGTGAATGAAGATATGGAGTGGTGTTGGTGAGAAAGCAAAGCAGTGAGACTCACAAATAAACATACTCAAACCTCTATGGCATTCTGTCCAGAGTGACTTCTGCTCTGTGTGTCTGTGTTGTTCAGAAAGGCTTTGGTCAAGAGACATAGACCAGCAACAGAACAAAAAAAAGAGAGCCTTAGACAGTGATGTAAGTTGCAACAATTTTGTTGAGTTTCACCCTCATAGCCTGTTGAGTGACTCTATTGGCAAGGGTACAAATCTAAAACAAAACAGGGCGAAAAGAAAATACAGATAGTATAAAGGTGTGCAAAGAGAGGTTCAAAGATACAATGAGGCACAGCATCATGCAAACAGGAGTTGTGCTGTCATGTAGTGTCTATTGAAGCAATTGATGTTAAGGGCAGATTAAAAAACAAAGAATCCAGGCACAAGCAGGGTTAAAGGGGTCATAAGACACGAGCATAGTGAAACAGTGCAGACAGGCATTGTCACAGACACTCATGAAGGGGGGGGGGGGGGTTGATGTGGTGGTGGTGGTGGGTTGACTGCTGTGAGTAATGGCTCCTGTCTGACAGGGCCTTGGGAAATGGAGTCGAAGCGATCGATACGTTATAATGTTAACAACGATTCCTCCTCCCTTTGTGCTGCCCGAGACAAATCTATTAAAGATCCATCCCTTTCCATCGTCACCATCCTCTGCCAATGCCATACAAAGAGAAAGAGAGTGAGTGCAAAGGAAAAGGGAGAGGCAAGACAGGATGAATACCAAAACACAAGACAATTTTCTGTGCCACTCTGCAGAATTGTGGCTTGCATTGTGTCAAAAAACGTTCTCTCACCATTCAATGACAAGACATTTTTTAACATGCACTTCTTGGTTATTTGCTGTGGTCGATTTGCAGCTCAATGGAATGTGTCTCAGAGAAGTGATCCTCTTACCGGCAGATTGATTACCCATTAACAAAGGAATATCGACAAACACATTTTGACATCTCTGAAATCTTTTTTGAATAGGTGTTTGGATGCAGTTTTTTCTTTTTTTTTTTTACATCACACAAGTTGCTTGTGTCTTTGAAAGTCAACCTTTTGTGAATAAAAGAGCATTTGTTTAGAGTGACTTTTTACATGTGCAGGACAATTGCATTAAACAACTTTGGAAATGTTTTCTGGTGGGCTTTAATGGCTTAGAGACAGAAGTGCTATGAAAAGTTCCCATTGTTTCATAAAGGTTTGAAAGTGCTGGCTTAAACAGTTCAGCCTGTCACAGTATCTCCCCTGAGAGGAGTGAGTGGAGAAACATTTGTCGTTTTTTCTCTAGGGTCGTTGTTTGTGTCTGTGCGTGTGTTTGTGAGTGTGCAATCTGAGTGGCCTTTCAGTACAGGATGAGCAGTGAGCAGTGAAGACAGCTAATGTCAACCATGTTTGATGTGCCACATGTGGAATTTTCATTACAGAGAAAAGTCAAACAGTCACACATGCATGCAACGCCATCCACATGACAAGGATGAATGGGGCAGATATGGTCAGCTGAGGCTGGGCAATGTCTCAGCTGCCCCAGAACCTCCTGCTTTCACCACCACCCACACACATAAACATTTACACAAATTCTCAGAATGAGAATTGCAAGTATGTTTTTTCTCCAGAGAGAACACAGAGGAGACAGGTTGTATTCATTCTGTCAGAAATCCGGGGTCACCTTTCTTGTAAACCCGCTGCCACTTTATAGGACAAGCTGTGGCACATTCAGTAAAAGCATGCACACAAACACCCAAACATGTCAGCACACCAATGATACAAATAGGTCCGGACTCCCACACACCCCACCCCCAACCATGCAATCAGGGGCCCCACAGATCCCCTGCAACCCCAGCAACTGTACATTCTGACATTTTACGATCTTGACCTCATATGTAAGTGCCACAGGGTTGCATGGAAGGGATCAGCTTAAGTGAAAGGGCCCCCACTCGTCCTTCCTGCTATGACCCCCCAAGCTGCGGACACAGATCAGGTTCCTCCCCCCTCCAGATGTGACTTGGGGTTGAGGGGGGTATCTCGAGGCTCCAGTAATGCATGTGTGTGTGTGTAGGGCACACTCCAGTGTCAGCAATGTCACACCCCTTGGCACTTGACGCCACCGACCTGTCAGGGAGATGGATAGGCCTGTGATGCCAATGTAATGTTAGGGTGGGGGTTAGGTGCATATGTGTGGATCCTATTGCTCTCTGTGACGCCCTTGCTTCCCTTTAACAAGCAGCTATTCGGTCTTGCCATGTAAACCAAAGTGCCAACCCTGTCCCGAGGGGCAGCACACTTCCACAACACCTTTCCTCCAGCTCAACCTTATGATCCCTCACCTCAGAAGTCTTTATTAACCACTTTATTTTAAGCTCTGCTCCCAGACAGTGCTTTTTGTGTCAGCATCCCTTAGCATACACAAGACTTGCCACCGGCGGTGAACCCCACCTCCCTGCCCATTCCATGGTGGTCAGACACCACACTGGGTTCAGATCAAAAGGAGTCTGAAGTGTTACGGCGGCATGACTGTGTACGGTGAGTATGCCAGTGCTGTTTATAACTTAATTCACACATCTGTTTTTCTTATTGATTGCCCTGCTCAAATTTTAATGGGGGCCAAATGTAGAGAGAAGATTATATTTCTTGCCCTGAGTGGCCAGCTTATCAGATTTTCCCTGTGCACTGACGTTGTCAAACACTGAGCAGGTTTGAGCATTAAGCAAGCAATAAGTCAATACAGCGATGAGACCAAAGTGGTAACACTTAGAAACCTTTCATCCCCCCTTTGCCACTTGAATATTTCATATGTTGGTGTCTGGTATTATGACTTTCAAGATGGCTTCAGAGGATCTGTCATTACTTAGCACGTGCCAAGCCCTTCCTAATGGAGGATTGAGTTTGCGCGTCAGCAAGTGTTAATTTATGTTCAAGGCACAGAGTCGCTGTTAAATTCCAATCAATAAAGTATCACCAGGAGGTGAAAGGATTGCACTAGCTAAGTAACCAATTCCTTATTATTTCCATAGCTAGCAAAAAGTCTATTATACGGGCTTCTAAACATAGCTCCCATGTAATAGTTAATTGTATTTCAAACTACAAATAAACTGATCTAATTATCTGTCCATTTGTGCTAAATATGAAAGACAGCCTAAAAAGACATCCCAAAGTCTGTAATTGAATGTAATATCATGAATGTACCATCCACTCTTCGTCACTTCATCCGCTCCTGCTACTCATTTTACCCATCTAGCACGTCAGTTGACTTTAAAAGGGACTGAGCGTGTGCTACAGTCTGAAGATTTAGTACGGAGGAATTGTTAAAGGAGTTTTGCATGGTCATTTTTTCCTTAACACAAATTATTTTGAAGTTTTTGAAAACGCATTCCACCCCGCTGTGAAACAAATTTGTCTCCGCACCAAGAAGACAAGACATACCACAAATTTCTTCTTAACTCGCACAAGCACATTTGCACATGCAAGAAGATATTCAGACAGACAGATTTGCTCACACAGCTCCAACAACATTCTCGCCAAACCCAACAATGCAAGCAGACAGACTCAAACAGCCTCTCAGTGGATTTAACCTAACCCCTAACTTGTTGCATTGTTCTCACATATCTCTGAAACCCTAATGAGTGTATGCTGTGTACAAATTAATCCCTATATGCTTGTTGTTTTTTGTAAAGCCCACCCCAAACACTTAAAACACTCCAATAAGACCATATTCACCCACTCATGGGCAGACAAAAGCACACATTTCTATATATATAAACTCATTCTCAAGGGATACACTTTCTCCTGAGGTGATTCTGCTGTGTGAGGCAGAACATATAAGCATATGCGCTCTGGATATCACAGACACGAGTCACAGGACAGTTTTGGCATATTTCTGAGCAACATATGCTGAAAAATGTACGTATGTAGTGCCTTAACAAGACAGTTGTGCCTGTCTAACAAATTGCTGCGCCTCAGAAAGCACCACACATGGATACTCACTCTCACAGTGAGGATGAATCATGAATTTAAAGATTAGTAATGTTTATAATGAGCCACTGATTAATTGCATTGAACAGCCACAATAATAGCAGCATACACACACGTGCAAGAATTCACACATGTAAGAGCACGCACGCACACACACACACACACACACACACACTCCTGAGTGCATCTTTGCAACCACAGTAAACAAGGCTGCATGCACTCAGGCAGATACTGTTACACGCATATCGAAATTAAATTAGCCACCGCTATCTCATTTCTCCCAAGAGCAGCAAGGCCAATCTGCAAACATCAGACAGCCTCTCTACAAAAGACCTGTTGGTTCTCATTGTTTAAAACCAGCCCCCACCTCCCAAACCCCAACTCAATAAGCACTCCTGTGTTTAGACAAAACGCATTTTCATTAACTGTAGCAAATTACATTTTAATCCATGAAGCCCATTTCATTGGAGAAATTGTTTTACTGGTCTGAGATTGGCACAGAGTTACTGCTCTGCACAAAGCATTGAAACAAAAGTCACAGATGATGAAAGACATTGTTTGTTGTTCCTTTTTTCCCTATTCTCTGTCACGCTGATGGAAATTAGCAAGGATACAGGAATCTCAATGATGGCTCTGAGCTGTTGAAATTCTCTGCAGACTTGATTCCATCCAACCTTTTCTCCCTTTAATCTCTCATCTTTGACAGGCTGCAGGATTGAGATATCCCCCAATGAAATAAACTATACTTTGCATCAATAAAAGGCATTTTGTATGTGTATATTCTGTGGAAGAATAACAACGGATGTGAACAGTTTGCTCAAGTAGTGAAACAGTAACTCATTTTAAAACAATCCTCTCTTTGTGTCACTGGGAAATAATAGAGAACAATATAATGTCTTCTCACTGGTGAGGTTCCTATTAAGCTTGAGTATTGCTGCTTTATATAACTGCTTAACTCCATGGAGTGGCTTCTCCTGCAGAAGTGTACTTTGATCTTTCTGCTGTTTCAGTGCTTTAATTGCCCCTTAATTTGTGTGACCAGCAGACCCTGATGTTGGGGGCCGATAAAGAGGCAAAGCTCAGTTGGGTAAAAACAGTGACCCACTATTTGACATAGTCAGTATGCGCCATTGGCCCCCATAGTATATTCCACTGCTCCCCAATACCCACTGAAACTGGGAGCCTGTGTTAGCGTGGAAGAAATCTAGTACTGGAGCTGGGACAAAGGTTCTGGGGCCTTTAATTAGCAATGTTGGTTGGGGAACTAAAAGTTGGAGAAGATCCCTAGAGCAGAAATCTTCACCCTCGGGCAGGTTCTGCTTGGATTACTTGTAATGAAGGGGAACTCTTTCTGGAGTCAGCAATCCACTAACAAACTTTATTCTATATTCACACAAAGGTCTGAATCGTTCCCGCAGAAATAGAAAAAAATAAACATGTGCAACACTGGGATGACACAGGGATAAATCAAAAATGTCTCACAATTTTATACAGTGGTAGTTATTCTTTTCTGAATGCCCGCTATTTCAACAGTTACCTCTTTTACTGTGTATTTAAGCTCAAACCTGCAATTGCTGTAATGGTTTTGCTCATTTAACATTTAAACAAGGCAGCAGCATCTCTGACAGCTCAAATTTGAATTCTTGCAATTGGATATGAGTCTTGTACAGATATTGGATAATGAATAAATAAAGGTTAGAATCACAGAAGGTGGACAAGGTGTGAAATGACAGTAACCATGGAAGCAATAGTTGCTTCTGCTAATAGAAAACATACTGTCTCAAAAAAAATCTGCAGTATGACCAGAAGTATTATTATTACTTCTTTTTTTTTTTTTGGTTGTCAGGTTAGTAAATGCACAAGCCCACTGAGCAATGTAAAATATAATGCTTCTTTTTACATTTTTCTCATCTATAAAACAAGTAAAACATATCATTTCATCCTTGACAATTTAGCCTATAGGAAACGACATATTTATGATTCAGAAGCCTCGTGTCACTGCAACTTTGTACCTACTTCGTAAACATTTCCAAAATGGGTACTGCCTGTTACTCTTCTGTCCAATGAAGCAAGGACAAATCTGTATAAGTGAAATCATGTTCCAAGCTGCTGACAGTCACTGTCAAGAAATCATGCTATAAAAGTGGAATGCCTCCTTGTCCAAAAATCAAAATAGAAACTGACAGGTAATGGGATATGCTAGAGAGGTACAGAATTTAAGAATTGTAATCAATTCAACCTGTCGGAAGAGAACTCCAGACTTTAGATAAAGTGAAAAAAAAAAAAAAATCATCATTTTTCTGTGACTGGAAGACTGTAGAGTAAGAGGAAAAGTGAACTGCTGACATTAAATTGCTGATTTGTTCTTTTGGACATCCATTTTTGTGGCTGACCTTTGGATTGGACCCCCAGACCCAATCTCTGGGACTGACGAAGAAACACTGACACAAGGTTGAGAGGAGTTGACTGTGGTGGTATGGTGGCATATTATTTTTGACCTTGGTATTTCTGTCAATCCTGTCAGAGGGGTCATCACAGAGTGCCTAGCCAATGATGTAATAGGCGGAAAGTTGTGCTCTTGCCACATATCATTTGGTCCCACAGCTTGCTAAGCCCCGAGCTGAATCCGAGCTGGAGAAAATCCCTTACTAATAGCTGTTTATGAGTGGCTCTTTATGAGTCACCTTAATAAATGCTCACTTCTGCCCAATGGCAAGAGACAGCCCAACAAGCGGTAAAATATTAAATGCCACTTGTTTGTTTTGGATTGCATGGGCCAAAAAATACTAGCCTGCAGCTTCATCTCCTGTGTTCTATGCCAGGTGTAGCTGAGAAAAAGAACGGTCCAGTTCCTTTCAGAAATCTTCGACTTGATCTCCAGCCAAAATCAACTCCCTTGCTCCTCCCTGTCCTCAGGCCTTCCCCTCTTAACTATCAGGCCACTGGGAGCCACACAATATCAGTCTGGCAGAGAGGCCACCCCAGTTGTTCTAGCAGTGTGTAGAGCTTCGTGGTGTGGTATGTTTGGTCAGTACTAGACTACGACTGCACAGAAGAAGTATGTTCCAGATGAACTCTGAAGCGGTACTTTGTGGTGGGAACATGATCTGACCTCTATCCAACCTAACAGCCAGATGAACTACATGACTCTGACCTATGTAAATGACCTCCATAACTTGTCATTCTTTTCATGATGGTATCCAACAAAGTGTGCAAAGTGCTGTAGCTTGGCTGGTGGTGGCAGCGAGCCAGAGAAATTTCCTCACGGAGAAGTTTTGTAGATGTTCTGTAGTTCAGAACACTTGACTGATCATGTTGGTTCCTCTAGACTGGGGTGTGTGTGTGTGTGTGTGTGTGTGTGTGTGTGTGTGGGGGGGGGGGGTACAGATTTGCACACTTATCAACTGATTCTGCGTCTGCAGTAATAAAAATATAACCAGATCTCTTTACTTTGTATTCTCAGCTCTACATTCTGGTTTTCTGGGAGATCAATAAAAGTGCACACATTAGTTGGAAATGTTGCCATAAGCTAGGTTTCACTGTTTAAATTTAATGAGCGGTAAATGTTCAGTATAAATATGAATGATAATCTGTTAATTTAGTTGCCCTTGACCATTGATATTGAGCGGGAAACACAAGCTGTACTTTCACCTTAAGGCTTTCAGTTAATGAAAAGTAACTTTGCATCTGCAACAATGTTATGGAGTTAAAATCTTTTACAGTCTCTCCCCTGCATCCCCTGGAGTCTTATTGACCCTTCAGCATCACAACCGCTCTCACAATCATCTGCTTGCCAAGCTATAAATGCCACCAAGTGCCACATCTTATTTACCATCTCTTCTCTAAATACTGCTGTTGTCACAGCTGTTGTCTCCCTCTCTCTCAATAAATGCTGCTTTATACAACATCATTAACTTTGATTGGGGTTATGCTTATTATTACCCCTTACTTGTGGTGGGGGACTGTTTATTTTTATCTGTGCTATAATGTTGTTAACAAACCTAGCCAGGTCCTATTCCCACACCACGCTCCATCAGCCATCACCACACCAGCTCAGCCACTTGGATCAGATACACCTCATACATCTCAATGCCAAGGTCCATTATCCTGACACAAAAATACAGGTACTTAAACCTAACAAGGCTATAGAATGGTGCGTAATATTTTCTCACCGACCAGAAAAGTGGCATTATTGGTGTGGAGAGGAGAAGAGGGAAGCAGGGGAAGTTAAATTCCTCATATGGTTCTTGGTGTGTCTAACCAAGGTAATTACATTCAATCTAACGCTGACTGTTTCCCCTTTGCTGGTGCTTATGAACAGGCAGCAGTTCTCCCACAATCCATTTTGCCTTAATTAATGGGGGACATTTGCAGCCCTTGGATACCTTTTTTTTTTAACATATGAGTGTGGAAAAGAGAGACAGAAAGTAGATACACTGCAAAGGAGCGTTGTCGATATTATAAAATAAATCACATCGGCACAATTGTCCCTTTTCGTTGCAAAGATTCTATTAGATCACTTTATGACCGAACTCACAGCACATGTCTGGCATGTAAACCATTTGCTGCCATAAGTTTTATAATGCTGATTGTCTGTGGAGCCAATACAAAAGTAAAATGGCAAGACAACAAAAACACATGAACATCAGCAGCTGGTGCTTCGGGCAAAGCTTGAATTAGAAACAGAAAAGCTCCATGGCATGCCTCATGTGAATCATGATCAATGCCACAGAGAAAACCAATCAAGTGCAGGGTTTTGCTCAATGTCAACCTAGGTCATAGAGTATATTGTCAATAATATTGTCATTTTGGCAATGTAAAATGGTTAAACTCCAGTTATTGAATTTTATATCCACGAGAGTAAATCATGCTGATCTATTCGGGTTTTAGTATATTGGGCATAATGGTTAATTCTGAAGTCAGTCACTGATGACTGGGAAGGACAACTTGAAAAGAGAAGGACATTACAATCATTTGTCTGAGACTCATTATGGCTTGTAATGACTTTATACTGGAAACAATTGCCTGTAGTTTCTCTGGTGGCAGTTCCAGCACCCTGCTTTAATAGGCAGGATATGAGAGATTATCCAAGGGTATGTTTTCAATAAAACAGGAAAAGCAGTGGAAGAACTTGTTGGTTTTGTTTGTCATTCCTTTTTTTCACCATTTCCTTCCACTAAAATACCCCCGAGATGATCCTCTTCCTTCTCACTTTGGCTCGCATAGTGCAAAAAAACAAAAATAAAATAGAGGACATTGTAGCTTAAAGACTGTGTATTTATTTTCTTAATGAATAGATTGATAAAATAACAGCAGACTAGATTCCAAGAATAACTCTGAGAGATAAACATAGCAAAGCAATTTTCCAGCTTAGTATTTTATCATATCGGACTGTGGAAATAAACTAAAGCTTGTTTTTTACCTCTTCAAACATCCCCTTAATGATAGTTAGAGCTCTGGTGTTGTTTCTTCGAAATATTTTTGTTGGCTTTTGCCTGAAAGTCTCCCAACCCTACAATATGGATTTTCACAACCTTTGTTCTATTGTTTCATTTATATTAGACACAAAATGTCCAAGAGTATACAAGAAACCAGACCACACAAAATACCTCCCTCCAGTCTGGTTCCTGTTCCAGACTGGGGAAAGTGCTTATAAGGATCCAGTGTAAACAGATAGGCCTGATAGTAATTTAATTGAGCTGAACTGACACAGACCGTGACAAGATGGGTTTCATAGTAGTGGCACTGAACCTGATGTTCTCTCTTCATATCCATCACTGCATCTTTGGATCTGCTGGCGTTTCAGTAAAGGGATGGGAAGCAAAAGTATGCATAGTGTGAGGTGAATACAGCTGACAGTAAGCACAGTAGAAAACATTTGTGACTCTACAAAGTGAGGGTTTAGGTTTAGAAAGCACTAAAGAGGAAGGAGAAATCTGGAGAAGACAAAGCAAGAAAACGTGAGTCAACAAAAGAGATAATGAGGCGCAATAGATTTTTGTCCTGAATTAATAGCTAAATGAAACCAAAACCTCCTTTCAAGTATTCCACAGATTTATTATTTTCTTCCCTCTTTAAAATGAACAAAGACAAAAATATAAAAATGTGCATATTGATATGGATTTACTAAAATAATCCAAAACCCTATTTTCCCTTCAAATATTCTACAGATTTAATGTTTTCCTCTGAGGCTACAAACCTAACCAAGAAAAATAATGTGCATAGTTATTGCATATTTACTTTCTAGCTATTTGATACATCTAGTTCACATATCAATGAAAGAAACTGACAGGTATGGCAAAACTGGAAAAAAAATGTGCTGTTGAAGTTTGGCTTCTATCTGTCTCATTTAATCTAGAATATATTGAACTCTTAAAGGAGCAGAACTATTTTTGTGGTGAATTCCAACTACATTTTTCGCTACCTTTAAACATTCCTTATTAACTTATCACCATTTTCTATAATATTATCCTCTGTGTGCATTATTTTAGTGAAAAGCAGGTACTTTCTTACACTGAATCCATTGATCATCTAGATCAGGGGTGTCAAACTCATTTTAGTTCAGTGGCCACATTCAGCCCAATTTGATCTCAAATGGGCCGGACCAGTAAAATAACAGTGAAGAAAGTAAAATTATATTATGATCAGGTTTACATCTACAAAGTTTCCTTAAAAATCTGAATAACATGAACAACTTGAATTGTCATAAGAAAAACAAGTGCAAGTTTAACAATATTATACCTCAGTTTATCAGTTTATCATTTACACATGTGTAAATGATAACGTGCATTACAGTCGCACAAAACATTTATGCCGCGTTTCCACTACGTGGTATCGACTCGACTCAGCCTTTTTGCGTTTCCATTCCGAAAAGGACCTTTGAATCTGGTACCCGGTACTACTTTTTTGGTATCACCTCCGCCAAGGTTCCAGGACTGACCAGATACTAAAACGTGACATGTAGACACTGCAGGCCACTGATTGGTCAGAGCTGTCTCTGTGACCCACCGTTTAAAAAAAAAAAAAAAAAACAGATGCAGAAGTTTACAGTAAATGTAGCGGTAGGTTAATCCACATGATAACAGCCCGCCAAACTACACCATGGTTTGTCGAGGAGGTTCAGACGTAAAAATTCAGCTTGAGCTTGACGAGAGAACACGAAACGAGCGAGTTTATCAGTAACTCTCTGAGCAGACAACACGGAAGTAACGCGCCGCATCACTATGACGTCCAGGTACTGTAAAGTCGGTAGTATCCTGTAATGGAAACTGTCTCCAGGAATAGGACCTGGTACCTGAGTCGAGTCGAGCCGAGCTGAGTTGAGCTGGTTCCACATAGTGGAAACGTGGCATTAGTTAGAGGCAGAATATTGGTAAAATTGCATTTACTTTTCTTAAGACATTTCCGTTTGTTCATATTTGTTCAGATTATTCACTTTTTTTGTAAAAGTATAGTTTGGTAATGTAAACGTTTTCATGTAATTTCACTTTTTTACACCAAAAAAACAGACAGAATTTGGGGTTGTCATTATTTATAGCTTATTATGATAATATTTTACTGGTCTGACCCACGTGAAATCTAATTGAACTGTAGTGTCTGTATGTGGAACCTGAATTAAAATGATTTTGACACCATTGATGATGAATATCTTCAGTGTAATTTTTGCATTTCATACATTCATCCCGTGGGCCGGATTGGAATGAATGGAATTATGATTATGAATGCTACTTTGTGTGTATTCCCATATGTATTCTTATGTATTCTTATTTCTTTATTTTTACATACTCATTTAATTTACTTATGTTACCTTTTTTCCTTTCTTCCTTTCAGTGAGCATTATTGATGCCCTTTTTTTTTCTTCTCAAAAAAAAAAAAAAAAGAACAGTGTACTTTGTATTATTGATGTCCTGTATAATTTCTTATGAGGCTGTTCTGAATAAACATTTGAAAAAAATAAATAAATAAATGAATATATATATATATATATATATATATATATATATATATATATATATATATATATATATAGTGTGTAAAAGCAGAGAACTGGAGAAATACATGGATTTTCCAGCAAAATATATCATAAATTATACATAAAACAAAAATGTAAGTGCTGTAATTTGTCAATTTACATTTATTGTTTATTGGTGGATCAATACTGTGGAAAATAACAGTGTTTCCACCTTCGCTATGGAGCTTCCAAACTAAATAAGACATCTGATGCAAGTGAAAAGCTGAGAAGATGGAGTTCTCCTGAATTATTTAAACACATGGATAAGATTGGTGTTTCAGAGGTTATTAAACATTAGCAGATACCCGCAGATTCTTTTGGTCTTTGACAGTTAAATGAAATGACTTTATTGTGGAGGATCAGACATGATTGCATCACTGGCAGCTCATATTGATATCAAACGGGGCAGGAATAGAGACGTGGATACAGGCAGATATTTGGATTTTGGCAAAAATGGGTTTCAATAGTGAAAACATCCAGAGAGTTAAAAAAACAAAAAGAGAAATGATTGAACGAGGTGTCAAATATGAAGAAGACATGAGAACACGATTGCAATGTCCAGGTATAACAAATGCAATAGTTACTATATAAAGGAAAAAGAGAGAATTAGAAGCCCCCTTTTACACAGCCTGTCCATGCTGTCCTAAATCTGTCTTGCCATTCTGCAGAACAATATGAGCACATTGTTCTACCTTTAAACTGGCAGAATAGGTACTCACAGAGCCTTGTAGGTGATGGCTGTGACGTTTTGATGATGTATTACGTGTACGTCCCATCACAAGGGGGTTCACTGCAAAAATCTCAGAGGGCACAGTTAACATCTGAACTACAAGAGCTGAGATGTCTGTCGATTTGGAGGACAGCGAGGTCTGAAAGCTCCTTAACTTTGGTACTTTTGAAAGAAATCCTATCATGGGCTTATATCTGACAAGTATGTTATGCGTCACACCAGACAGGAACGCTGTTAAGTCATCCCTCTGATTCCATAAGATTCCTGGCATGCTATCTAGAAATCACATTTCAGGGGCACTATTATGCCAGTTTTGCTTGGTTCGGTGTAAACAGGCCAAGCCCAATATAATGAGGGTTCTTCTTAACTGCAAGATAGAAGGAACTCTGTTTAGAAAGAGCTAGAGAGAGACCGAAGGGGGAGAGGGAGAGTGAGCCAGTGTCGGAGAAAGAGAGAGAGAGAGAGAGAGAGAGAGACAGAGATGAGGGAGAGGAAAAGAAAAGAGACTTAAGGGAAAGGAGGGGGGAAATTGAGAGGCATAGCACTTTCCTCTGCAAGCTGACAGGGTTTGACGCTCAACTAACAGGGCTGTTTTGACAGGTGTCAGATGGTCCATATTACTATTTCACCACTGGGCCCTTGGGACCCTGCATCACGGGCCACAACAGGACTGGCCAAGCTGGAAAAAAAATAAAGAAAAGTGGCATGGCAGGAGAGTAAAAAACACTACACTTGACTTCCTCCCTCTGCAGCTCGCTGGCTCTGCACTCTCCCAAAACCTGGGCATCTGCTGCATGTTAGCTATAGCTTAACTGTGTGTGAAAGAGAGAGAGTGAAGGTGATGTGTTCAGACTGAGGGAAAATACAGATGTGTATGGAGACAGACATAGGTAGAAGTTAGATAGACAGGATAAAATGTCTTTTTTTTTTTTTTTTTTTTTTTTGGAACATTTCATGGGCGGTAGTCAGATCACAGAGCCTCAAATAAATCTTCATCTCAGAATAATTTATCAGTGTTACTTTCCTTACATGACACGCACTGAGCAGATGAACAAATATGATCACGTCTTACAGAATGCCACTGCACACACAAGGAACAAATCACATCAACTCTGTCAGGGGTTAAGTTGTGACACCAGAAGGTTTCTTTAATGTGGTTAGAAACATCAGAATGCGCAATAAAAATATTGATTTTGTGCTTTTCATGCCGGAATCCATTATCAGCGCATGGAGTCCTGACCAAAAAAGTGTGAGTGAGAGGTTGGCTGATTTGATTTTCCCCGTGACTTTGTGCACTCTGATTTACCGAAAAGACAAAGTTAAGACAGAATAGGCTTGAAACTGTATGGAGAATTTATTCTTTATACTATGTTCATGCTGGTGAGCTTTCTATTGTTAGACCATATAACACTCTGTGACACTGATCTTTGCATTCCTGAGTTAGCATTCCTTACCGCTACTGCCTAGACAAATAGCAATATTTCACAACCCCTTTAGCTTTAAAAAGTGTTTAAAACCACTTGATTCATCCAATATTTCCCAAATGCACACGGCCATAATTTGCAACGAGTTTGTAATCGTCCCTTAAGTGTTTCAGGGGGAACACTGTGGCTGTGGCTTAAAGCTGAATTGTTTTAAGTACTTGGGACATGTTTTATAGTTACCGCATGAAAGAGGAGAGTCCCCACTTGCATGATGCACTGGGACTCAGAGGGTGGATCTGATGTTGACTCTCACAGTTGAACAAAGGCCTGGCGTGACCAAAGGAATGGTATGGTTTGGGATGTCAATTTGAAAACAAATGCATGTGGAAAGTTGTCTGCATGAAATGTGCTTTAAAATATCAAGACAGTCCCTTCCATCGTAAACCCCAGAATCCATTGTTCAAAATCTAAAGTGCAAAAAAAACAAAAAATCAAGTGGTGCCAGGCACAACAAACCCTGTCCCTCACATGTTTTGTAGGTTATTTTGGCAACAATCCAGCTGATGTCATATCTATGTGTGTGCTGATGTCAGCATATCGACTGACTATATATGTGCCAAGTTTGGAGTAAATTTAAACAAACCTTGATGTTTTGTAAACAGAAATTTCACCCATTATAAGTAACTGGGAGGAAAAAAAGTAAAAACGAAAAAAAAAATCATAAAAACTTTGAACTTTGACCTACTTTTCCCAAAATGTAATCACATCTATTCTTGGTCACTGGCAATCTATAAACCCAATTTGGTATAAATTCAACCAATATTTTTGTTGCTAGAGTGTTAACAAACAAACAAAGTGAACCAAAAACAATACCCCTTGCCTCCCCTTCGGGGGGGGGGCGGGGGTAAAGTCTTAAAACTGTTAGAGTTGATGTTGATGTTATGTCCTCTGAATATCATGCACTCATGTTTTAAATAAGTAATATATAGTCACCTGAACATCAGAATTCACATCATTACAATATGCGGAATAAAACAAGACTCCCCAATGCAGACAAACCATAATTTTTGGCCCAATCCCATTTCACCCCTTAGCCCCAACCCTTACCCCTCCCCCTTGGCCCTTGCACTTGGTACTACCCCTTGAAATGGAGCTGCAAGGGTTAGAGGTTGAAACATTCCCCTATGAAATGAGACGACCCTTTGAGACCTGTTACATCATCAGCAGTCATCGATGCCACTATTAACAGATACAACAACTTTGTTTCCAAAAGTATTCCCCATGCCGTCAGCAGCTGTAACCATCTCTGTTCCATGGGCTTTGATCATCTTTTTGCGGCTATCAACTATAAACCGCAAAAATGCGATCTATAACACATTGAAACAGCATTAAACGGTCAATCAAATGATTTAGTTGTTTGTGAAGAAAATACGTACATTTATGTGTTTCTTTCATCACACTGCTGCACTTTTTGGCTGTGTTTATCTCCATCTTGCCAATGATTTGAACAGAGTTATGGGAAATTTCTCCTACCCCTCCGCTCATAGTGTGGTCCTGAAATATCTCTGGTTCGAGGGCTATTAAGAATCTATCTAATTGAGAATCGAGACAACACTACCCCTTCATGTGTACGTGCAAAACCGAGGGGTAGGGGTAAGGGGGGGAGTGCCAAGGGGTGAATTGGGATTCAGTGTTATACTATAACACAACTGCAGTTAACCCTTTATCTGGCAAATGACTTTTTTTTTTTTTTTTTAATTCCACACAAGTTACAAGACAGTGACAGCAACAGTTCCAGTGAGGACAGTGAGTCAACAATCTCAGGTCCAATGTGGTCTACAGAGTCTGTAAGGTCCACCTCTGCATGAACAGTGAGTGTACCTGCTTTGTTAGGTACCATGAAGTAATGGTACTAATGTAAGGAATGATGTTCAAAGGGATAATGTGGATGTGGACAGGGGTCTGGATCAGCACTTATGTTGGTCTAATGTTCTAAAATACATGTTCCTTTCACCTTACATGTGTTTTTCTTGTATTTTTATATATACTTCTTGGATTTTTTTAAATTAATTTTTGGTACTACCGGGCAAGGAACCAAACAGTAACTTCATTGACCTTTATTTTCTACATAACAATAAAAAAAATTATGAGAAATTTCACAACAGCCATAAAGTTTTGATTTGTTAAATACACAAATCATGTCTCTCTTGTCTAGTACAATGACGCAAACACAGACTTGAATGATACTGTCTGCACGGCTTGTGTGATAAACAGTTAACAGTATGTTTTATTTTGGAAGGGTAGAAAGATTCCTTGCCAAGGAACACAAATTTCAGAACAGTAAAAGGAGGAACGCTGTAGCCTGATCTTTTAACCTTCCCCACAGTGAGTGACGATCACACATGTGTATTGTGTCAAATCCTATAAATACACATTGATAAAATAATCTGGTAAATCTGTGAAGCACTTTACAAGATTGTGTTACCGATGAAGTGTCCTTCAACTTGCATGATGTCATATTGGTCACTCTAATGTGCTTTTATTTTTATTTTTCCTCCACCTACTCACTTCTTTCTTTAGCCCTCTGCTCTTGGATAATAAGATCAACAGGCCATCGCTTCGAAACATTGGACAATTAACAAAATTGGACACTGAGTTTGAAATTTTCCCCGATTTTAATGGCCGCTTGTTCTGTTTCATTGTCTTTCCGCCCAACACAAATGTTCTTTTTCTCAAAGAGACTGATTCAGTTCCCCCTGAGTATGTTAAAACAGGAGGCCTTTTTCAGGGTTTTATGGGGTGTCCTGTTTTTCCAACGTTCCTCCAGTGATTTAGGTAATACGCCTGAAATAAAGAGTTCTGAGGGGTAAGAGGCAACTCAAGTTTTACTGTGGCCTCATTTAAATGAAAATAAAAATAACGTGAAATAGATGAATGGCAGACTTGAAAATATACTCTCAGGAACAGACTTTATTGTAAGAGCGCAGAGGGGGTTGGTGTCCACGGCCCTATTTTCGGTCCCCTGGTCTGTTTTCTGGTGTCTCATGCTGCACTTTGACATCACACTTGCATAACTTTCCAATTAAGCCACGGTTCTGTAGCAAGAATCTCATCTCTAGTGAAATGTGGAAAATGGATAAGGCGTCGCAGCATGTGAGGGACTGAAAAGGGTGAGAATTTATGGGAGGCTGGGTGAGGTGAGCCGGTTCTCCGAGCACTCTGGCGGTCTCGCAGCACCTCAACCTTCCAAGTTAAATACTCTGGTCGAGTTTCCTGAGTGTTCAGATCTGTCTGTGGTCCAATCACATCAGCTAAAAGTGCACACAAAGAGACTATTTTTGTCCACTTAATGTAGCATTTTTTCCATGCTGTGCTTGTTCATCTATCCTTTCAGACATACGCATAAGTTTACCGTAGCGGGCAGCTTTGACAATATCAAACACTATTTCCAGGTTCCCACTGATTTTAAAGCACAGAAACAACCTCTTATTTAAATAGTTGGAACTAATTTCCTTTTTTGGAAGGTAAAGACGAGAGGGGCCTCTTAAAATCCAACAACCACAAGCTCAGTTTCTTCTTTTATTCATGGCTTTTGTGTGAAATCTCTTTAACATTCATGGCTTGGTACTAGAAAGGTCTAACTTTAAATCACTATACAAATATTTGACTTTAATCATGCATGCAGCATTTTCCACTGATCTTTGTTTGTTAGCTGTTTGACTTAGGTTCCCATTTAATCATCTTTCCATTTATTTGCTCTTTTACTTCAACATATTATTCTTATCGTATCTACTTTTTATATCCTCATGGTGTTTGGTAGTGATAACGCAAAAGACATTATAATCATGTATACTGTAATGTTGCATTTTTTTTCTTCAATAAGTCAAATGATCTTCAGTATAGGGTGCCCGCCTTTGTTCAGAGGACATTTTATGCTCTGTATATGTTTTACGTTGTTGTCTTTTACAAATTAGACCTGTAGCGGGGGTGATTTGTTGCAGATGCTCACACCAGCAGCTGGAGGAATTAAATAGGTTCCCTGGCACTCTTCCAGCTATTTTACTGGGCTCTTTTGCTATTCCAAGTATACAGTTTACAGTGTTTAATGATGCTCTGTATTTTTACTGAATCCTCATTTCCCAGGGCTTGCTAATGAGAAGGATGGAGACTAAAGCTAGAGCCACTGGAGGTGGCGATAAAAAGAGTTTGTGGCTGTGTTACACATGTTGTAAAAGAAGAAGAAAAGGAGGGAAAGGGATCAGATGTGTGTGTGTGTGTTTGTGTGTGTGTCAGTGAGCTCTGGGATTAGACCAATATCAACTGTAACTGACCTTCAATATAAAACAGAATATGAGGAGATAGTATTGACTGTCTCTGATAAGCACACCTTCAGCGGCCAAAGTCTGTAAAACCTGCAAAATACCCTACACAGTTCATAATTTATGAGCCTACAAACCCATGTGAATCATCTTACTTAAACAAGTGATTACAGTGAAGAAAGCTGATTTGTGGTTTGGCTTCATATTTTCACAGAATACCACCTCTAGGCAAATATGGATTTCTTAGAAAACATGGATTGATATTAAAATATGCTTGATTGTTACATTTTGAAAAGCTGCCTCTCTTCTATCAGACTTCTATCAACCACGTCCCACTGCAGCAGCTCGACAAACTTCAAACATTTTACTTTAACAATTAGAGAGTAAATCTAGGCCAGTTTTTAAGCTGTCAAAAGCTGTCACTTTGTGTTCAGAGACTCTGGGTTTAAGGCCACACTGGTGGGCTGTGAACGTCCATACTTGGATATGTCACAAGATTATTGACTTGGGGAACTGCAGGGGGTTTTGTGACTAAGCAAAATAAACCCCAAAGTACACAGGAGTGATAATGAGGACTGGCTCACTGTTTACTGTGACTTCATCGCGTGCTGTCATCATGTGGTTGCAAAATGCAAGCTGGCCCAGATGCTTGTCTACAAACTCTCAACACATGCACATACACACCAAATCCTCACGTACGTAGAAAAGAAAAATGTACAGACACAATGTTCCAGTTCAGTACACTCACTGAAAGTCTCAAACCAACATGAAAGGGGGCAGACATGAAAAATGAGCTGTTTTCCACAAAAAATTAGCTGACGGCCTTTGGCTCCATGAGCTTTGTTTTAATTTCCTGAACATGTAATAGGCCGTGCATGGAATTAAACAACCATATGGACAGGGTTTTTCTCCTTCATAACAGATAGACGGTAGTAAATGACCCCAAACACCTCAATAAATAATACCGGTATTGGCACATAGTTCCTCGCCGCTGCATTTACGGTCAATTCAATTTTAATAATTGAGTTTACCCTCATTAAACAGCTGTGCCAGCAAAGCCAACTTTATTTTCTTGTCATACTACTTGTCGTATTCATAAGCTTTGTAACAATATCTGATCAGAGATGGTGGCCGTGACTACATGAAATCAGTCAAGGTGACTGAATGAGAAATAATAAAAGAGGATCCTTCTGAAGGACACTGACACAGTGTCTCTGCAGAACACCCATCCATCCTCATTTGGTTTTCTCTCCCTGATCTAAGACATCATGATGTTATCCCTCTTTTAACCTAAAATGCCAGCTGTTATGGTTTCCATCTGTCCCTGAAGGAGGATTTGACCTTCTCCACCCCCGCGCTATTACCACTGTTACTGCAGCCCTTTGTTCTGACTAATGTACGTTAATATTCTGGGCTGACCCACACCAGCACCACTCAGGGAGCACGCTCTCTGCTAATGTAACCAAATCTCCCCATTTGACCCTGTCTCCTCCCATAATGTGCACCCAGGTTTTAAATATGGAGGTTAAAATCTGCTTTCCCACTCCTTTTTTTCTTTTTTTTTTTCGAGCAGTCCGCTAATTGTAGGCCAATGTGTTGCTTTACATCACAGACACAGGGATTTTCACTGTGACAAGTGAAGTAATATATTTTATAGAATAAACAAACTTTGATTAAATCCATAACATTTCACATTACGTTCAGTGAGTCGTGAGGGAAACAACAGATAAAACAGCATTGAATTTCCAGTCTGAGGCACTTGTAAAAACATGCATGTATTTGTAACAGTATCCACTACATTATTCAAGGTCGCCATGGGTCAAAACCACATTGCTAGACTTAGTTCCATTACAAGATTTAATACCAAACCAAAAGTTTATCAAGACATTTTGTCCTCAACAAGGACAACATTGTTGTTCTTGGTCTAATCTTTGATTGCCTCCCTAACCACAACCCCCCCTCCCCCTTGGTCTGGTAGTATCATCAGACTACACAAATCCATTAATTGACCCGTTCATCAGCTCCGGCCCCTGTGTGCAGAGTCAACGTCATCCACAAGCTGTGTTATGGTTGGACTCTAATCAAAAGAGGCTTATGCAGGGAAAACATGATATATCACCTCTCTCTGCATATCTTTACCTCCCTTCCAAAAAAATAAAAAAACAAAACTGCATGCTCATTATTTCTTCTCATAGCTGCTGCAGTGAAAGACAGAAGATGGCCCTAAATTACTCTGCACCATCAGCCACAGATGAATGAGCAAGTAAAGGATTCTCAAGGAAGATATTTTTATGCTGATGTGAAAAGTCTTTGATTGCAGTGACACTCGCTTCACTTTTCAGGAGAGATTACACACTTTCCATGTAATATCCCTTTTCCATTAAACAAAAAAAAAGGATTTCGAAACAGTGAATATTCTCACCGGTGACTAAAATGATTTGGTATCTACGGCTTACCAACAGCACTGCACTGCTACATTAGGGCTAGGAGTAGTACATTGTATGACACTAAGTCATAAAGGTAACGTTTTTAAAAATAAAAGAAATATAAAAGACAGCACCCATGAAGTCTGAAACTAATTATCAAGATGTTACAGGTACTTAAGGTAACTTAATAAATTAAAAAATATATATATTGGAATACAGGGGCAAAGTTCTGCTTTGTAAGTCTGTAGTAAATATAGTAATGTGACATTTAGTTTTGTGTGAAATTGTTCAAACATAACATGAACATACTGATTTGCAGGAAAAAGTTGAAGGAAGGCAATGTAATGAGTGCATTTTAATGAAAATGATCAGGGTATTTAATTAATACAGCATGTCTCAAGAACATTTGAACATGAATAATATGAAATGTTTAGCAAAACTATTTTCTCACAGCACTGACTCTTAAAGTAGTTAAAAACAACAACAAAAAAAGAATATCTATGCACACACCGTTGGTTAACATTAGCAGACTTGAGGTCTGGGTTCAATCCAGAAAAAGTTTTTAGAATTTAACCACAACTGCAATCTTTCTACAACCTTAATCAAATTACTTTTGTTGCCTACACCATTAGTTCATCTTAAGAACACATGGGATTTAGGAGACATAAAAATACTTCAAGTACCAAAGCCCTCCAATAGAATATCTCACTGGACCGTTTTACGTGGTGCAAAAGCACTGTGGTTTCTTTACGCAATAAAAATGTCACCTGTGAACAGAATCAAGCCAGTAATTACAGTGAAAAATTTAAATTTAGGGTTTATACTTGTCAATAGTGGCTTTTTCATTGGACATCTGTGCAAAACTTGACCGATATTTACTAAATGTTGAAAAAACAGAAGTGTGTAATGTCGGTTTTCCCATTAAATCACAAATGCGATGATTGGTTTATTTATTACTGCGAGATGACATGAGAAGTCATTCCATAAACATGGTGAAGACCATAAATACCAGGTTGATTTGCAGATATATTCATTATTTGTATATATTAGCCCTCTATCCCGTACTAAATTAAAAATTATTCAGTTTCCTGGCGTGTCCACACACACCACACCATGTTTTTTTTTTAACTCTTCTTTGCTTGTGGTATCTGTCAACATTGATTTTTTTCGTTCACGTGACTCTAGTTGCAGAAAAAGGTCTTTCCATTGCAATTTTAGGTGATATATCAGTTTCACTGTGCCCGAAAAACCACGTCTTGACAGCACAAAACGTTTCATTGAAAAACGAGAGTTTTGGCGAAATTGTTGTTTTTCCATTAGGCAAATTTTTATGCGCAAGTTATATTCACGCAATTTGAGGGTCAGTGGAAAAGCAGCTACTGTAAACAACAGTGTCAGCAAAAGAAAAGAAACAAACCACTGGTAACCAAAAGCACCCCCTGATCTAAAATGTTTAATACCTTTTGAACCATTAATCCTGTGATACATTGAACTAATTCAGGTAAAATACAGTTTCTCAGCTTTTCAACAGCACCAGATGAGTGTTATTTGGATGTTCAGAGGCTTCATAGCCAACACGGAAACACTGTCATCTTCTGCAACATTGATTCACTTGTAAAAATCCATGTCATTTGATAAATGACAGTGGTTGTAGATGCTTATTATGACATTCAGGTAATGATACATTTTGCTGAAAACTTCACTTTCCCTGCAGTTTTTATACGATAACCTGTGAATTTACTCTTCACTCGCTTTATAAATATCTGTATGGGCAGTAAATGAAATGTAGGAAAATACTTGCTATTTACTGAAATCACTACAATAGAGGACAATATTATAATATATGGTGGTGAATCACTTTAAAAAAGGTTAAACTGTAGAGACACATTCATTTGGAAGTCACCACAAACATAGCTCCAGGCCTTTTAGAGTTGATGAAGCAAACCAGTGTCTTGATTAAAAATATTCAAAATAGGAACAAGTGGTGCCAGGCACAACAAACCCCACCCCTCACAAGTATTGTGGCTTATTTTGGCATCTATCCAGCTGATGTCATCTTGTCTATGTATGTGCTGATGTCAGCATGTCAGTTGCCTCAATATATGTGCCAAGTTTGAAGTAAATGGAAACAAAATTGATGGTTTTATAGACATTTGAAACCAGATGGATGGATAGATGGATGGATAGATGGATGGATAGATGGATAGATAGATGGATAGATGGATAGATGGATAGATGGATAGATAGATAGATGGATAGATAGATACTTTATTGATCCTTTGCAGGAAACTTTGCCCATTATAAGTAAATGGGAGGGGAAAAAAAGACTTAAAAAATACATAAACTTTTTTTTTTTTTCTTTGACCTACTTTTCCCAAAATGTAGCCTTGTCTATTCTGGGTCACTTGCAATCTATAAACCCAATTTGGTATGAATTCAACCAAGAGTTCTGCTGCTACAGATATGTGAAATTTTGCCCATTATAAGTAAATGGGTGAAAAAAAAAAAAGAATTTAAAAATTCTTAAAAAATTTGAACTTTGACATACTTTTCCCAAAATGTAGTGACATCTATTTTGGATCACTGGCAATCTATAAACCCAATTTGGTATGAATTCAATCAACACTTTTGCTGCTACAGACATGTGAAATTTCGCCCATGATATGTAAATGGGGGGGAGGGGGTATTTTAAAAATTCATAAAAATTTTTAACTTTGACCTACTGTTCCTAAAATGTAATCACATTTATTCTGGGTCACTGGCAATCTATAAACCCAATTTGGCATGAATTCAACCAATAGTTTTGCTGCTACAGATATGTGAAATTTTGCCCATTATAAGTAAATGGGTGGGGGAAAAAAAAAAGAATTTAAAAATTCTTAAAAAATGTAAACTTTGACATACTTTTCCCAAAATGTAGTGACATCTATTTTGGATCACTGGGAATCTATAAACCCAATCTGGTATGAATTCAATCAGTACTTTTGCTGCTACACACATGTGAAATTTCACCCATTATAAGTAAATGGGGGGGGGGGGTATTTTAAAAATTCATACAAAATTTTAAGTTTGACCTACTGTTCCTAAAATGTAATCACATTTATTCTGGGTCACTGGCAATCTATAAACCCAATTTGGCATGAATTCAACCAATAATTTTGCTGCTACAGATATGTGAAATTTTGCCCATTATAAGTAAATGGGTGAAAAAAAAAAAAAGAATTTAAACATTTTTAAAAAATTTAAACTTTGACATATTTTTGCCAAAATGCAGTGACATCTATTTTGGATCACTGGCAATCTATAAACCCAATTTGGTATGAATTCAATCAATACTTTTGCTGCTACAGACATGTGAAATTTCGCCCATTATAAGTAAATGGGGGGGGGGGGGGGGGGGGGGGGGATTTCAAAAATTCATACAAAAATTTATCTTTGATCTACTGTTCCCAAATGTAATCAGATCTATTCTGGGTCACTGGTGATCTATAAACCCAGTTTGGTATGAATTCAATCAATAGTTTTGCTCCTAGAGTGTTAACAAACAAACCAAACCAAAAATAATACCCCTTGCCTCCCATTCGGGGGGTGGGGTAATTATAAATTCAGGCCACAGGTTGGTTCTCCAGAGCAGGAGAATGTATGAGACTTGGTGAGAGCAAGCATGTGTTTGATTGGGTTGAGATAGTCAGAAAAGCTGGTGTTGGATGTGCTTTAGTTTTCACCCCGGTAGAGGTACTATGGGTATTGCGTGCACCTGGAATTTATGGTTTTCTTACGGCAGCAACAGGGCTCCCACTGCACAAGCTTAGGGTGATAAATCAAATGCAGTGATAACAATCCCAACCCTCCCAGCACAAATCCCTTTTTAATCACTTCCAACAAGACCAATACGCACAGGAAAGGCCCTCTTTTTTTGGGGGGGTGCCTTCGGTTTTCCAGCACATTAGCAAAGCCCTGGAGCAAGAGCAAGCAGCAGAAGAGAACAGGGGAGAGAGTGGGGAATAAAAGGGGTAGATGATAGAGGAGGGAAGAATCTGAATGGAGCAGTTGTGGTTGTTTATCCATTATAAAACCGCAATCACACACACACACACGAAAATACTGACATACACACGTACTGTATTGGGAAATGGAAAGTGTTTTTATATTATAGGCAGATAAAAAAAATGAACAATGGGTGACCTCTCCTTTGCTTCCTCTTCCATTCTTTATCATCTCTCTCAGCCACATAAGTCTTTCAACATTCCCACCAAATATCTTACTTATCACACACATACAGACAAACAACTACGCATTCTTTACTCTCCCAGCCGGCCGCTGTGTCTGGAAAATCGACTGATTTGTTCTGTGATTTTACCACCATCCTCTGTCATCTCCTTATGTCCTCCAGCAACTGGCTTGGTTTTTGCGATGATTCCTGGTTGTACATGTTTATCATCCCTTCCAGTTTCTTTTAGGCAAATCTATTCTTTTTCCAAGTTCAACTACATCCTTCCTGGTAAAATTACACTGTAAAAAATGATCGTAGAATTAACACCAAAAAGTTGTGGAATTGCAACATATTAAAAAAAAAACTGAGTGTAAATACAAAGCTGTTTATTTGAAAAGATTTTTGTGTTAATGATTAAATAAAATATAGCTGTAGTTTTAACAGGAAGAGTATGTTAACGAAACCAGATTTGTATGTAGAAATTATGCATTTCTATTGCTTTGAGAAAATAAAACTGTAAATTGAAAAAAATGTGGTCCCGTTTAAATTGCAAGACCATAATATTGGAAAAAAAAACAGCCTTTTCTCATACTGTTTTTTTAACCTCCTAAGACCCTGGAAATGTCAGCAAAGTACAAGCTTTTTTTGTTTTTTATTAAATAAGTGCCTATATTGGAAACATCATGATGCAACAGTTTTTTCAGATGCAGTTTTTTAAATTTTTATGGAATATCCTTTGTGGTGGACAGTTTTCTTTTCTTTTCTTTTTTTTTCTATAGTTGTGAAACTCTTGTCCACAAATGTGGACAGAAAACCGATAGCTGAGTCTTAGGAGGTTAAATAAAAATGTTATAAAAAAGCAAACTTCACATTTTAAACGTGTAAATATCATCGAAATCCAATGTTGAATTCACATGTTTAAAATGTTAAATTTACTCAGCAAACTAGTTCACTTTAGTGTAACAATGATGTAAATATCACCAAAATCCAATGTTAACACAGTGATATTTTGCTTTTTTTTAATGGAATTTTGCATTTTTAAACATTTCCCTGTGGTCTACATAAACTGTAAATGCTATGCTTGGGTCTGAATTCTTCATTAATTCAACTCCACAGGTCCATCTTTTTTGTGCGCTGGCCCTTTAAATGCAAATGAGCCACTTCATGCCCCACCCCCTCCAGGTTGCTGACCATGCTTTCTGTCCTGTTCAACCACTTGTGTTCGTTAATACAACCAACAACTGAAGAGTTTAGGTAATCGGCTCGAAGTGTGGACATATTTTCACTTTTTACTACAACCGCTGCTGATAAACCATGACGACATACTTTGAGAACCATTGTTGGAAGTCGCGACCTTATATGTGCAAATGTTGTGATGTAACTAGTTATATACGTAACAAATTATACAGGATTTGAAACGGGTTGTAGAAATCAGAATGAGTATAAAGATAGCTTTGCAGCACCTGGAGGGTTCAAATTCAAACTTTTTGAGCTATTAGAGTCCAAATACACAAATAAATGAACCAAAGACTAATAAAAGTGGGTTTAGCTAAATATGACCCTTTTAAATATACATGTTTAAAATGTTAAAACTACATGTTACTCTGTAAATATGTTTTGTATATCAGTATTGTTCTGGTAACCACAGCTGCCAGTTTTTTGGGGTTTTTTTCCGTAAAAACAGGATTTTTTTTTTCCCCAGTGTTGGTAAAATAGGAAGCTTCTGATTTATGTCCTTAATCCAACATCGAAATTCACACATTACAATGCAGTGATTTTTACATCTGCCTCTGTGGTTTTGTACCTAAGTGACTTAATGCATGACTGTGCTGCTGACAGAGTAAGACAACCGCACTGGGAGGAAATGATATATACACTGTATAAACCATTGCTTTATATAGAGGATCCACAAAAGGTACACGTCATGCATAAAACATCTGACTGTATTTGACATGACTGTTTGTATGGTCATTTTCTTTTCAGTTAAATAAAAACATCTTGTATAAAGTAAGTGAAGCTATATTTTTCCTTACACTATCCTGCAGTTTGAATTGAAAGTCATGCAGGCTGAAGTATGTTTTTATTAAACTTTACAGTCTCTCTTTTAACAGCTATTCAATAACTTAAAATGTTGTCTTTCTGTACTTTTGTAATGTTTATTGAAATAGAGCAGAGAGTTGATGAAACAGATTTAATACATGATAAAATTACCATGAGTTACAAATACTGAACGACTTAAATTCTTACTATAGCAGGGCTCGTGGCTGCGACTGAATTACGGTCGCATGCGCCTGAGAATTTCGGTAGTGCGACTGTTTTTGAGATTACGATCGCACGGTGCGCCAATAAAAAAATGAGCGAAAATTAATATGTGCGCCTAGAATAATGGCTGCAGAAGTAACTCGTCAGCTGAAAATAAACAAGCTCCACGCCCCGCTGACTGAAGCGGAAAATCTAGTCCCCGCCCCCTCGCGTGCGCATCTCTGCGGATGGTCCAACACTGCATGACTTTGATGCACTGCCAGCGGTCAGGAAGTACCTACACTCTGGCACCAGGTCAAGGAGACTTGACTTCAGGCGTGGTGTAGACCACAGTGACTAAGGGCCTTTAGGCCATGAAATAAAAAAGTTGTTTGTTGCAAATAATGGTGTGATTCGTCTTTCTTCTCCAAGAACCAAGTAAAGTATATACCACACATTGACAATTGTTTTGCACCTGTGTCAATGTAAGTTTTTCTTTCATACTCTATTCAAATACTTTATTCTAGGTTGTTAACATTGCTTAAATACATATAGGATTATTACTTGGTATGGCCAAGAGTTTTGCTTGTTCTCCAAATTTTTTATATAATAGTGGTGCGCCTAGATTTTAGCCTGTGCTCCTAACTTTTTAGGGTTAGGAGCACAGTGCTCATAGGTCAAAAAGTTAATTTTGAGCCCTGTATAGCGACAAAATGACAAAATGAGCTTTTGCTGTCTCTTTTTTTTTACATGTATCCCAATTTTTCCTTTCATCTCCTTGCCGCGCTGTTCAGGAAAATGTGTTTTGCACATGTACATTGAAGTGGAACCAGGTTTAATTGCTGCATACACAGCCAGAAGACATTATTTTGAGATTCGCAAGCACAGGCATTCTTCCTTAAAAAATGAAGATCCGACACCCTCGGGTAACGATTATGTGAAGGTGTTGTACGTTGAAGCACCAAATGCAAACTATAAGAACATGTTGGCTAGTGGTGTGGAAGCTGTTGTCATCGTCTTCTTACAAGAAGATATGTGGAGTAAATTCTACAGGCTGTTACAGTTGATGACTGTAGATGTCTTTTGTGTATAAATCTTATGTTCTGCTTCTCAGTTAATGTAGGTGATTGATTGTAATTTAACTCATGAAGACCTACAGACTTAAACGCTTCTACTGATCTTAAGTGTTTGATATATGTTGATCCACTAATTCTATCAATATATGTAAATAACTGTTGTAAAATGCAGTTTCTAAGCTTTAAATCATCATCAGACATGACCCATTTGGAAATTCAGAGGCTCCATAGTTACCGTGGAAACACCGTCATCTTCCACAACATTAATCGTTTTTCCATTGACCCTCAAATTTTGCGAATATAACTTGCACATAAAAATGTTCCAAATGGAAAAGCGACAATTTTGCCAAAACTCTCATTTTTCAATTAAAAGTTTTTGCGCTGGCAAGAGGTGGTTTTTCAGGCATAGCACAATTGGTATATCACGCAAAACTGCAATGGAAAGACCTTTTTCCACAACTAGAGTCACGTGAATAAAAAAACAGATGTTGACAGATGTTACAACAAAGAGAAGAAGAAGAGTTGTAACAGAAACATGGCACAGTATGTGTGGACACACCAGGAAACTGAATCATTTTTTAATTTAGTATGGGATCAAGGGGTAATATAATAATAATTATAATAATAATAATGAATGTATCTGTAAATCAATGTGATATTTATGTTCGTCACGATGTTTAGTGCATGACTTCGTGTCATCTCGCATAAATAAAAAAATCATTGCATTTGTGACTTAATGGGAAAACCGACATTACACACTTCTGTTTTTTTGACATTTAGTAAATATTGATGAAGTTTTGTGAAGATGTCCAGTGGAAAAGCGACTATTGATTCACCAGTAAAACCCATGGAGTTGGATCAATGACAGTGAATGGACACACTTGTTTTTTTCATTCAATTATTGATATCTTTGCTTAAAAAAGTAACTTTTTCTTCTGTTTTTTTCTGTTTGATATAATAACTTTTGGATTTACTTTGAGTTTTCATGGAAATTTACATGAGCAGTCAATTAAATATAGGAAAGTGCATGATTTACCCTGAAAAATGCAAACTACAGAGTATATTATTATAAATAGTGATATATCACTTAAAAAAAGGTTAAGTATAGAGAAATCATTGGGAACTCCCACAAAAGTAGCACTGGGTCTTTATGGGTTAATAGAAAATAGACAGAAAATTGTGGTGTTCATGTCTCACAATGAGTAAACCTTTAAAGGAAAAATATGAGGACCTAATCTTAATAAGTTTTACAACATATGGCAACAAGCCAGATGATGAGAGGACGCTTGTGTTTCCTATTTGACCATGACTCCAGAAGATAATCTTTAAACAGTGACTCCACCAAGACTGAAAAGCTTATCTGAAGCATATGGCTGAGATCAACTAGAGAATAAGATCAAAACCAACACATCTCACCTCCCCAGTGTGATTAAATAGAGACTAGAGACTACAGACATATGTAAGTACACAATGGTATCAGTAACTTACACATTTGTCTGTTTGCCTGCTTAAAGCTGCAGTGCTTCGTTTTTATTTTTATTTTATGTCATTTTCTTCCTTCCAGTATATTATCATTCAAATGTTCCAAGCGGACACACATGACACTTCTGCATCTATTGCTTCCCTTCATTTTCAGGAAATAGAAAATCTTAAAGCAGTCTTCTGGCTAATCGCAGGTGTTTTCACACAGGTACAAAGGGTTAAAATCATGACTGACAGCTGTAATTACTGTCAGACGTGACCTGGACTCCTGCTCTATTCTGAGCCTCAACATGGAAGCTTGGACAAGTGGCTTCACTTTTTCATCATGGAATGACATCATGGGATTAAGTCATTTGTAGTTGGGTACGTCTATGAAACTGGGTTTATTTTGGTACCTGGCAATTTACCAGCTTTTTAGACCCAATAATAAAAGAGAAATTTAGACATATTTCCCCCCAGGATGTACCTAATGATGACCTCAGATAAATGCCAAAAAATATATGCTCTTCCTCTGAGCCATCCCAAACACAATGAATTTTTGATTAAATATTGGGGCCAAAAATAGGACCAAAATTGGGACATGAAAATCTACCTAGGTGTCAGTGCATTTGATCTTGAAATCACTTGAAATAGTCTTGTATACCACTATAAATAATTTGATGATCCTAGTGGTTTTTCTAATCCAGACGTGGGTTTTTCATGAATCTCTGTCTCATTCCAGGTTTCGTGTGTAACCCATCGTGTCCACTCGTGTTGCATGGAGAACCTGCCCATTTAAGCACAAATAAATCATGAGTGATTTTTCAGCAGCGGTCATTTTTATGAAACACTCTGCCTTGCATAATTAGTTTGATTCCCAAAATATACCTGTGAGAGAATAAAAAGATATTCGAAAAAATAGTAACACATAATTTTTAGTGTCCTTTTTACCGTGTTACATAGAGATTTTTGAATAAAAATACCATAAAAATGTGTTTTATCTGAAAAATAGTTTCTCTTTTATCTCAGTAAATATTTATTTTAAAATAGACCCAAAGTGCTTCCAAACTTGCTTCATAACATTAGTCTACATCTGGTTTGAATTTTTAGCCCCTATGTCCTATTTTTAGGGACCAGTTTCATAGAAACACTCATTTATGTTTAGTCTTTTGATTTAGATCAAGAGGAGAGAGCTGCAGAAAAAAAGGTGTGAATTATTCTCACTCTTATTCCCCATTATTTCAACTCCTGTAACAGCATAAATGTCTTTGGAAACCATATACTATTCAGTTCAGAATTTCTAAATCAAGCATCATTCCTTTCAACACGGTGACACTGAATGTTTTCAATGAGTGTTTTTTTTTTTCAATAATATGGGTTTAAGATCATTTCTGCAGAGCAAGTGCAAACATTTAAAGTTAAAACAGAACTCACTCTTTCCTACAATTACCTATAAAATTACTCTTACAATTAACCTTTAATGTACATTGTTTGTCAAAAGTTGTAGAATTGACTCTGTATTGTCTTGTACAATCCAGCTACACTGACACATGAAACACATGCAATAGATTCAAGCTTTGAAAAAAAAGAGAAAAACACACACTGACCTACAAAATCGAGAACCTGGAAAAAGGACCTTGTCTTTTCCATACGCCCTTCTCTCTATAGATTGAATATCAGTCCCTGTGATCATGTTAAATCAAATGAGGGGTGGCAGCACTATCATTTCCCATGTGCGATTTTTTTTTTTTTTTTCCCCTCCCTTTGCCTTGAATTAGATCAGAATTCCAAGTCAGTCCTGTCCGTGTCCCGCAGAGTGAACCCTAACAGTCCTCTCCAGAGCTTCAGATTAAATTACAGATCTTCACGCTACCCAGACCCCCCCCACCTTCCATCTCCCCTTGCACTCTGTCTCTCCCATGCAGATGTGACACTTTCCAGAGACTGCATTTTCTCATAACACATTGACACTGGTGGCGACAGAGACGGAGGAGACGGAGATGATGCAGGGAGACTCCAGCAGGAATGTGCCAAGAGTTTGGGGGACTTACAACAGAAAATGAAACATAATGCTTCCCAACTTATCCCACCCCTGTGTTTTTTCCCATCCATGCTAAGAGAAACACACTGCAAACATTCCAGGCGTCTGTGATCTTCGCCAGCTCATCTTATTTGTTTTATGGAAACTCTCTTGAAGATGGGACTTTTTTTTTCTTTTGTGCATTTCACACTGTAAATCAGGCAACAGTCGGTGAAAGGAAACTCAAATAGCTCTCAGACATCCTAAAAGGGAATAACTGAGACAGCTGAGTCAATGAGGTTAACTTGATCATTGCTGAGTAATCGCAAATTGCCTTTAATGTTTGTCACATAATACTTCGAGTTGGTTTCAGTTGGACATTGCAGAAGAAATAAAAGTGTAGTTTTTTTCTCAGCTCTGTTAGTAGAGTCATGCACTTTCCATACTGTAATTCACAAAGCTGAAATCATAATCTTTTCCTAACCTTAGCCAAGGAAGTATTTGGAAAAGGATGGGAGAAGAATTTAGGGAAGGATGACCTAAAAACGTTGGCACAGGCTCCATGTTTTGTTTCATTTACAGTATTATCCATCTGGGTGCTGTTTTTCTTCACACCCACTATAATACACACATGCTGAGTCTCACTGCGAGATGATTTCTTTCACTTGTCCAGAGACTAAATAAAACATATTGTCTGCCTCCCTCCCACACTCTCTTTAACAGATATGCAAAGGTTTAGAAAACAATAGTCTGAATAAAAAATAGGATTTCAGAGAGCAAGAGGAGGTAAATCTTACTTGGCAAGGAGAATTCCCCTGTCTATAAATAGCATATCCACCCGCAGCTTCACCATATACCTACACATCTGCACACACAAAAACACTCTTTTGATATAGTCTCATTTAACTTGGTAAGCCTGTGATCCTTAATAATAAAGCTGTTGTGGTGCAAAGTTCTTCAAATACCATCTTACCTCATTCAGAATGATATTGATGACTGTGTGCATTTGCACTGAATAGCCTACAGATCATTTAGTCATACATATTCATACAGTGTATTCTAATGAAATATATACAGTACATGCCATGCATTTCTCTTAGAAGCTACTTGTCATTATCAATAAGAACCTAAAGGCAGTGTTCGCAAAATCATATATTTAAAAGGATTTTGTCTTTTGCTGGATCACTAAACAGAGTTTCAGATCATACATATGTATATATAGTTATTAAAGTATGGAGATGAATAAGTGGATACTGGGGAAGGCCATCAAAATGACTGATGTATGCCCATTTTGTGTTATATCATACTTCTGTATAACTTGGAAACCAACTTCAGCTGATGGATGTAATGTCAAACAGCAGGATGACAGACTGTTACCCTTGTTATTATATAATAAACAGTGTGTTCTTAAACGCTGAGTTTATGTTGCATGAAGGCTCCCAAACTCAAAGGCAAATGAGGACATAGAAAGTAAAGCCAAAGAGTCTAATTTAATTGTAAAAAATAAATTGTTTTATTCTTTACAGTGTAAAAAAAAAAAAGCTCCATCCTTGATGATACATCTGAATTCTTTCTGCTTTTTTTTTTTTTTTTTTGGAAAGTGTAACATAGCCATTGGCAGGCTGTAAGAATCCTTTTCTTGGATATTTCCAGCAATTTCATCAAGGTCCTCTGGCTGTTGGCCAACATTCCTGATGTTACTTTCAACATTTTTTTGGCATTGATTAAAGCTCAGGTATACACAATTAAACCACTTCTGTTGGCACAAGCGAAACCTAATCCCTAAGCCAATGGCCTGTCTACCCTGTGGTAACACCTATTAAAATAGCTTGGGCCTCTGGCACCAAACGCTGGACACACTAACCATTCTCAGGATGGCCTCAAGGACACTAACAGGATCACGACATGGCAACCAAAAACTAACAGACATATCATCCAGATAAACTGACCTTGTGACTGTTTGAGAAAGCACCTTTTTTTTTTTTTTTTTTTAATGAGCGAACATACTTGGGTGTTATGTCTTCCAGCAGCAACCCTGAGATACAGCATATTCTCACAGAGATAAAGCAGTATTTTTTAAAACAAATATGGAAATTGAGGTATAAGTGTTTGATATTCTGTAGTGGCTTGAAAATGTTTTGTCTTGGGACATACAGCGTTATTCGATTGACCATGAAAACAGGTACATAAACTGTATGTGGGGGAAGAGAGGGGCATTTGTGATGCAAAATCAATAAAGTATAAGAAAAAAAAAAAAAAAAAGACTGGCGATACAACAGCTATATAACAACCTCCTGATCACATTTCTTGGCCTCCAAAAATACTTTAATTTAAAAGTCCATTAACTAGTATCAGTTTTCTTACATGGTTGTAATCTTAGTCAATAATAGACCCTACTTGCCCATTAACCTTTTTTTTGCCTGCTATGTTTTACCTTAAGCTGCTTAATCAAGTCAGTGATTGCCAAGAAATACTGTATGCAACTTAAAAAAGTGCACCAACACTGACAGAACTACCAGAGTCTTTGGTCTTCTTCCAACAGTCCTATCTTTTTATGCTGCTGCACAGAAGATGATGCTTACATTTTCAACACAGGAGGGATGGTGTGTGAAAAATCAGCATTCAGCTTCAAGGCTGTTTTTCTGTGTATAGGTGCAGTACATTCTTCATCCCAGAAATGTAATAAAATGCATGATTTATTTATTTCTCTGTAATATTTATTTACAACCAGATCAAGAAGATACTACAAGGAGATAATACAGTGTCTACTCAACCTGCGGGATGTGTCTTTATTCCATTTTTATTCTTTAAAGGAGAGCTTTCTTCGGCTAGAAGTTTCACGCATGAAGACTTGGCAGCTCCCTATGTGGTCAAAGTGAAATCTAATGCATGTTGAGACAATCAGTCATTAAAATTGCACCTTTCTTTAGCAATCAGAGCACTACATTTATTATAAATCAGTTAAAACCACACAATATCTCACTAGAGCACACTAGAGACCAGTTTTGGGAGTAATTACATAACAAAAGTAATACATTAAAGTAATGGATTACAGAAGTATAAGGCATTACTAATCAATTTTTGGCAATATTTTACTCTCGGTACATGTTCAACAGCACTTGCGTTACAACACATTTTTTGCCCATGATTTAACTCCTCAACTAAAAAAAAGAAAAAAAAAAACAACACCGCAAGACTGAAAGGAATCGAAAATGTTGCAGGAAAATTCTATTTCCCGTAGGTGTTCAGCCAATGGGTGAAGATGGCAGGAGACAGTACATTCAAGACATGGACATACAGTTGCAGAAAAAATTATTAGACCAGAACAGTGGTTATGCAATCAAGTACTAACTCCTGTGTGCATCATGTGACTAAAACAGACAGAAAAGAAAACGTGGCATGCCTAAAAGCACTGTTTTTGTCAGTACAATGCCATAGATATTAATGCAAGAACTGAAGTGATTTTGGTTATAAAGAAAACATGTTAAATGGATAGATATCAACTCTGAAATTAAACTCTTATGAGCTTTTTTTGTTGTTATCATTATATTTGTCCAAACAAATGTACATTTAGTTGTAGCAGGTGTTAAAATGAACAAGAAATTGAAGAAAACAAAGGTGGTCTAATAATTTTTTCCTCGACTGTATGCTCATTACTAACCCTAACTCTGCTTTTAAGGAGCTAGGTCAGCTAGATTGACAATGGCAAGGTATGCTAACGTTTCTATGACTACTTAGAATTCTTTATCAACTGCGGATATATCTACCAGCATCCTCTGCGCTGTGCCCCCTGTTTAAAAATGTAAAATGTTGCTGCTGGGATTCAAACATCGTAGAGCGTTGTGTTACTTACTGAGCTATACGTCTACATGTACTTCGGGGCGCAAATTTATGTGTCCCATGACTCTCTTATCTATTGTATTGGGGGGGGTGGGGTTATTATCTGACATGCAATTCATGACAAGACTCTGTATGTAACTCAAAAGTAATACAGGAGTCATGTAACGCTTTACAATTTTGAGACCGTAATATTGTAAGGTAAGGAATTACTTACTTATCCTCCTGAGACCCAGCAGTGTATTTTTGTCCTCTGTAGGGGACAAGAGATTCATAGCTTTACTTGGGAAAAACTGCAAAGGACATTCCATTAAAAAAATAAAATTAAAATAAAAATTGAATCTGAAAAATTGTTGTATTATGCATTTTCCAGTCAATTATTTAATGTAAAAAAAACAAAGGAAAAAAAAGCCAAAACGTTTACTTTCCTGGGTCTCAGAAGGATATAACAGTAACAAGTAATCTGTAGTGGATTACAGTTTGGAAGTAACTTGCACCACACAGCTAGAGACCATGCTCAGCTCCAGTCATGCAGCCTACAGCCTCAGCTCACCCCCGTATGTCATTACAACTCCACACTCCGGACTCATTACTCACTCTTGAGTGTGTGTCCCCAAGGGTCACGACCTCAAAGCCCAATGTTTCCATCCACCACTACTCCCATACCAAAATCACTTCCCAAACTCTTGTTGCTTTGACAAAATACCTCCTACAGCGATCTTAAGTCACTTCACACACGCACACACAATCCACCATTGCCAATGCCCTTCTCTGCCTTTCACAGATGGCAGCAAAGTCTTATATACTCTTATGCACGTACAAACAACCAGACCCACACATCTGAATCTCACAAAAGGAACACAATAATCCATATTTCAAGCTCTTGTACTTGATCAAACAGTAGGTGGGTGAGGTTTTCTGTTGTCCAGGATCTCCTCCCTATACTGATCCCGCTCGCTTCCTCCCTGTTTCCTCTATTATGTCAAACAACTTTGTCTCAGATCACTTCTTATTGCTACAAACGCCTCTCCAAGCACATGGTGGGTATCGGATTTTGACTTATGCCTGTTAGCCTGTGGAGAGAGAGGCGAGTTTATCTGACGTGCCTTCAGGGTAAATGAAGTATGATGCCATGTTGAGGTTTGGAGAAGGTCACAGCGGGGTCGTAGAAGCGGCTGTTTTTCATTCTGTCTGTATCCTTACACGGTTAATTACCGTTGTTGTTGATGGGATCACCTTACTGCACATACACAGCTTTGGAGGTGTTTTTAAATGAGCAAGGTCTTTACACAGTGTGATTATGGCATAAAGCAGCAAAACATACTGTATAGTTTGCAATCCATTTGTAATGTTTGTATTTCAATGATAATATTTTGCAAATGGAGATGAAAATGGATAAGGTTAGTGCTCATATTAATGCGAATAAATGGGATTATATGTCATTTCGATTGTGATCTGTGCATTCAGGAGGAGTGGTCATTTTTCTTGGCCCTCTCTTTTGTCAGTTCACTTACAGTTCTTACCTTCTGTCTTTATTCTTCCCTTGCCCCCCACCCTCACCCTCACCCCTCCATATTTTCTCTCTTCTCAGCAGCAGAAGTCGGAAATTCCTCCTTTGCCGGCTCACCCAGGATTTATTGGACACTGGTACCTTTCTTAGGAAGTGGTTCTTAGCAGGCTAGCATTTAGAAATACTACTGGCAAGTAATGGTTCCTGTCAGAAACGTGGCAGTTTTTCATTCCCTGATATGCACTTTGTTACGTTTCAGGCACATGGTGCTGCCATTGGCCTCTGACCCGTTAGCACACCTGGGTACAATCGGTAGATGTGCTGTTTGAAGTCAATCCATTCCAACTTTATGAGCCGTCTTCATGAGCATTTGTGCAAATATTTAGGTATTAACGAAAATAATGACTCATTTAAATGAGTCTATTAAATAAGCTCTAGGAAAAGACTATTTACCAAAGCATTAGCTGTCAAAAAAAAATGCTCTTTTCATTCACAAGGTCAGAAGAGATGCAGAAATAATTAATACTAACGCAGAACAGAATCCTATTGATTTTAATTGATGCATAAAAACAGTCAATTAATCGGATCCTCTCTTTCTGGATGAACTGTCATCAAATGAGTCATTGGAGCTGCGAAAAGTGTATCATGAGTGCCTTTAATTGAATGGACTAATTAAAGTCGAGTCCTTCGAAATAAGATCTCGACTGCTAATTAGTACGCGCCAAATAACTCAATTAAGTCATATCGACAGTATTAGGCTCTCCTTCGCACTTACCTCACTTACCTCTTACTTCTTGATATGAACAAATCTCCTGCTTGTTTCACGTTAATATGTTTATCAATACGATTGAGCAACTTGAGGTAAATTAAAGCTGTAGTGAAAGCAGTTGCATTCAAGATGTTTCTCTTTGGATCTTTACTTATTGGCCCAAATTATCTTAAGTGACACAGCCCCATGTGGTAACAGCTATGGCTTATTTACTTGTGGGTCCCTCACTTCAGAGCACTCTGGACAAGTTGTGAACTCCCCCTCACCACCACTATCATGCACAAAGCTCAGATCAGCGCTGCAGACAGGCCACAGGGGCATGCACAAAAAAACTGAGGCATTTCTGCTTCTCTAATTAATAAGAGCAAAACTTTAAAGTTTTTCATGGCTTGTCATGGAGCATCTGCCCACACTAGAGGATAGCATAAATTGAATTCCCATCACTGAGTTAGCCTACATACTGTAGTTAGATCAGCAGCACTAAGTGAGAACAAGTCATTACAGTGCAGCCCTTTACTGGATATAAAGACTTGTATCTATAATTGATGCCTATCTGAAAGAGTCTGAAATATGAAAAATGATTAAAAAAAAAAAAAAGTTATATCACTTATATTTTTATGATATATACTGTAGTTATTGAATCTTTGGTGATTATTTGGCATTTTGTACATTTAATATGCTTTCAATAATTATCTGGCTTCAGTAGGCTTTTTGTGCATAAAGAATTCTCATAATTTATGAAGACATCTCATTACCCTTTATGGGCAGTCAGGGTTATTTTTTCATCTTTTTCTTCCTCACATTCACTTGCACAGCCTCCAGAGAACCCACTGCTCCTTGTCTTTGTATATTTCACCTTTCAGGTTACAGCCTCCACCTGAGCATATTCTTGAAGTGACATAACGCTGCCTTTCAACAAGTGTTTCAAGTCGTTTCTTACCGCAAGCTGCAGACTGGGTTAAATACTGTCCACTCTGTGTGTGGTTTGAACTCAAATTTTGAGCAGAAAGACTAAACTTTGCCTTAAGCAATTCTTTCTAAAGTAGAATATACTATGGGCATTTAGAGTCTGTCATCGAGGACTTGGTTGCTGTGGTGCAGTGCAGGGGATGTTTTTCAGCACTAACCATAACTCTAAACCGTGTACAGACAGAATCCTTCCCTCATAAGTCTAACATTACTATTTTTTCTCCCCTGGCTTCTCTTCCTGGTATTTATGCTGACTGATAGATAATTTTTGCAGACATTTTCCATATTCTTTTGACTTTTCAGTGACCCATTTCTATTCTATTGACACAGACACAATATATTTTTACTTCTTTAGCTCTTTTGCCCAACCGTCAACGAAAGTCAGCGCACCCATCATGCAGGGCAAATATGCATAAGTGGTAAATGGACTGCATTTCTATAGCACTTTTCTGCTTTACCACTGACAGAAGAGCTTTACAATATGCCTCTCATTCACCCATTCACACACTCTCGCATACCAAAATCAGCAAAACTGCCAATTCAAGGCACTAGTCTGCGCACTGGGAGCAACTTGGGGTTCAGTGTCTTGCCCAAGGACACTTAACTATATGAACTGCCAACCCTGCAGTCTGTGAACAGCCCTCTCAGCCTTGTGAGTAGTGCTTCCTGTTTGTGATTTCTATATATTCTGCTTAAAGACGATATTTTTCATATATGCATTCTTGCTGAAAAGTCAGCAGTGTTCTTGAGATTGTCGAAAGCATCCTGGGCTGCTCAGGAAGTGGAAATGTTAAATTTAATCCAGTCAAAGCACAATATGTCTATGCATAAACTCATGATAGTAATTACTAGGTACAGTAATACCATAATCACTACTGCTATTGGCATCTATTGAGGTGGTGTAATTAATATCATTACCGGTCTAAATATGGAAACAACATGTTTGACTGCTCTAAATCTTGTATTCACTGCCTATCCCACCATATTAAATGCAATGACTTTCACCCTTAGGCAACAGGCAAGCACAGCATCCAAAAATGCCACGGGAGCTGGCTAATGGTATCAACATTAAAAACAGTCAGCATCTGGCCTCCTGAGCATGGACACATATGTCTGAGCTTCTCCCCAGTCTAACCAGCAATGCCCCAGGCCCTTGGGCTAACAGTGAATATGTTAGAGGTGCTGATAGAGTCAATGTTAGGGATAATTGACCAGGTTCCTCTTCCCTTATGGTCTATGATGAGTCTGCTTTTACCACACTGGATCATACATGACCAATTCTGAGTAAAATCTCTGGTCTGGATGTGTTTATGTGTAGTTTTCCTCTATTAGGGTTTTGTAATTTCCATCTGGAGACGTGCATTCTACAGCTTTCTTAGTAGATTCTTCAGATGAATTTGGTATAAGTTACTTGTTTAACAGTGCATAACAATTCCCATTTCTGTTAATGGAACATAAGCATCAAATGAGAAGCATTTAATTCTTAATTGTGTTTGGATTCAGGGGAGCGTCACATGGAAATGTGTAGTGATAAGCTGTATTGTATAGTCTCGCTTGTTGACTGCTATTTTTTTTAGTTTAGAAAATGTAGTCTGCTTTTTTCACAGCTGTGCCATCACCACCGACTCATGTCTGCACAATGTTGCAGACGCTTGTTTACAATCCCCATGAAAGTTTCTGAATGACTGTGGACAGGATTTGTCAAAGTAGGGGTGAGAGAATGAGATATGTTGTAATGGGGGCGGGAACGACAGAAATTCAGGGGAAGGAACAGATGTTGTGAGAATCAGAGAGACTAAATTCAGGAGCAAGAAATGTCCTAAAGAAAAGGGAGAAGAGGAAACAAACAGACGGGAGAGGGAGACGGAAAAAAGGAGTGGTGGAGTTAGAAATGTAGAAAAACATAAGTGAAAGGTGCAAAAACTTAAAGAGAAAAAAAGCCACTAAAGAAGAGATACTAAGGAAGAAAAACGACTGTGTGACTGACTACCGGCAGTTCCAAATGTCTCACCAGATGTTACCACATGCCGAACTCTGCTGCTTCTAGATGACTCCACATTAACCTGACTTTATTGTTACAGATGTGGTGTTATTGGCTGTGCCCCTGATTTACACCCAGGCACCAAGCAGGCCAGCCTCCTCTCCTTGGACCCCTTCAAACCAAGCGCCACAGCAGGGAAGAGGGACCACAAGTATCAAGTAGAACTAGCAATGTAGCTGTACGGAGGAAAATGTTGCATGGGAAGGAATCACCATATTGGGTTCTTTAATGACTGTGTTCCAGGCATTTGGCCTTAGGAGGGCATTTGCATGTTTTACTGTCTGGCTGGTTGGCAGCATAACCCAGAGCTCGCCTCCTCTTCACCTCCTCTTCCTTCTTTTTTTTTCTGCATATCTGCGTCGTCTTGCTGTGGCTCACAACAAGCTGTGGAAACTGTTGGCGGGAGACAAAAAGACTCTACTTTAATCAATACCAACACTAGGTCTTGGCTGAGGAGCACAGAGATTGATAGAGACACTGAAAAAGAGCAACGAGAAGCCCCACAAGAGCTGCTTTTGCCTTGAGCACAAATGGCCTTAGAAAACCACAGAGTCTAAAAAGATGACAATAGAGCAAAGGCCAAGTAATAACTAGTAAAACCGCGATGAAGGATGTCTAACCTCTGGTGAGCAATACCCACAAAGACATCCTAGAGGGTAATAGTGTCTGGATAAAATAGTATATGCAGACGGCAGAGCAAGTTAATCACATTTTCTGCGCCGCTACCAATTGTGGGCCCCATGAAAGGTAAACGTTGTGGACCCTCCATAAAATTTGGAATCTGTTGGAGCGGGGTGGGGAGGTGTATGCGGTCCGTACATATCATCACTTACGCTGGCATGAAACAAAACTGAAAGTTAACATTCTTTCTTTCAACGTCCAACTCCCGACTTCTATGCCTCTCTCATACAGCGGCTCTTACACGAAATTTTCACTACTTCTAGTCTGTATCCACTGGACCCCCTCCACTGCTCTATGGGCCCCCCCCACAAATGCTGGGCCCCATGAATTTCTCATGTTTACCCCCCCTTTATCAGCACCCCAGCAAACTGGTATTATCATCTCTGCATCCTTAAACAAATTTCGAGAAAATAAGCAGTGACCAGGCATTCTCTAATGGTATTTGAATGTGTAAAATTCTTTGTAGGATTACATTTTTTTACGGTTCAAATCTCACTGTAACTACATGATAAACTTAAAAAGCTCAATAAAGCAACACTGGAAGCAGTCCAATTTTTAACTGAGAATTACATGTGCTGTTTCTACTGGCCATGGAACAGCTGCACAGATGTAATTGGGAATAAGTACCTTGCTCTAGGACATGTCAACAGTAATTGTTGAGGGGGGAATAATATTCTTCTTTAACATTACTTTCTTAGCAGCTTTAGTGATCTAGGACAGATTAATGGAGCACCAGTACCCTGAAGGTTTTGGAAGCAATTTTGCAACCAGAACATCACTGGTTTGGATCTCCTGACTGGATGAAGAAGCTTTACATGGGGAAAAAAAATGAAAATGTGTGCTAAGAGGAAAAAAGCTATTTTTACAGATCTAATATTCAATTCTATTTGTTAGTTGACATGCTGACATGCAGGTTACAAAATATACACAAGTGGTTTTCATTGGAACTCCAAATCAAGTTCTTGGCTCCATAAAAGTGAACATGTGGGTCCTTTTTTGAAAGATGTTTTTTACATGATTTTTACCCCCAGCCTTTCACAAAGGAGATAAAGGGGCTATTATTTGCAGCATTGAAAGAATAACTTCAGAATAACTTAGAAGTAGAAACACAGTATTTATTTGATCTAGACTTTATACTTCTACTGCGACACTTAAAATAATATGTAGCCAAGTAGAAGTAAAGCATTTTTTTGTTAAAACTCACAATGCTGTCTAAAGGTGTATTAACAGAAAACTATTTCAGCTGAAGGTAATTTAGAGCAACTGGTAACTTTAAAAGAAATGTTTTTGGGTGACTCCAAAAGTTAACCCCAAGCCTTCATGAGAAAATTAATCTGCTTTATGTCAAGTTTAGCACGTATTGTCTTGTGGTCTATTCAGCTCCGCTTGTGTTTACAGGGGGAAAAAAAGTAAAGTTGCTTGGACTGATCTACACCACACACTGATAGTTGGAATGATATATAATCTTGCTGCACAAATCATAGGGATGGGGCTTCTGAAGAAGCACAAAGATGGGTGTGTTTCACTACTGAGTTCAGATATCTTGCCTTCCTCGTGAATGGCTTACCCCACCTAACAGTTATTATCATTTACTTGTGTGGATTGATAAATGAAACTTGACAATTGGGTGGCTTGCCAGCTTCTGCACGCTGTTATAATTGAGCTGCTTTTTGTGGTCACAATTCATCTTTGTGTTAGCGTCATAGAGAACGACACTGTGCAACTGCATGATGCAAAAGCAGAGTAGGCATCAATATAACTAACTAAAACCATCATGCACAGTCAATGAGTTAAAAAACATGATGAGAAAATGGTTTAAAATGTGGTCGGAATCATGAATGTGTCCCACATTGCCTCATGATGTTTACTCCAAATGTTATAATAATTAAGCCCAAATGCTGTAGCAGTGCTAGTCTATAAAACTATATCATGTGTTAAATTTATAATTTATTTCCATTTAGTTTTGCCTGAGAGAAAATAAGGCTTGAGTTAGGTAACAGTAATGAGTTGTAGCTTACTAAATTACTTTTTTTTTTTGTTTAATATTTTTAAGGTTTTATATTCGAGGCACAGTTACAGAAAAGTAATGAATTCAAGAGCTCAAATAAACACCAATTATTACCATGTCACCCCATCATTAACTGATGGTAGGATAAAGTACTAACACATGCTGTTGACATCTTCTTTAGCTCCTACTTGACCACAAGCAACTGGACTGTAGAGGTATCATGAAGAGGAAGAGATACATGGAGTGGATATGCATGTTCTGGGTGGCATTTGTTGGGTGTACTTTTCTGCTCATCTCCCTCTCTCATTTTTATCTTTCCTCTCTCTATTCCATTCTGTTTTACCTCCATCTTTCCATTGCAGCCTGGGGCTCCTTCTAATCGTCCTCTGCTGTGCTGATTGGACTTTTCATTAGTCAACTCCCCAAGGCTCAGCATGACCTCCTCTGGGTCACTGCCGACTGATTATACCCTTTCTTTTTTTTTTTTCCCTCTTCTTCTTCCTCTTCTTCATCAACTTCTTGAAGGAGGGATGGCATGACACTGACGGGATGTATCCTGATGGATCTAAAAACCAACCCTGCCTGAAGGTTTTGAGAGGTCAACATATTGCACTGCTTTTAAATGACTATAAATACACTTCTGAGCACTATCTTCATACTTTGTTTTTATTGTTAATAGAGGGTTGGTAGCTTGGAAGGGAGGTCACGGGATTGTCAGGGAAGAGCGGTGCATGCCATAAACTAAAACTGTTTGCCTTGTGCAGTCACAGTTGTAAAACTATAGCATGCTATGAAATACTATGAGGGAAAAGAGAAAAATTGAACCCTGCCATGTCGGCTACTTCTTCGGATGGTTAGAGCTGTCTCTGCATATTTGTTGCTTGACGCAAAAACCTTATTGGATCTTAAGCATTACCTACAGCCCATGACATGTCCTTGGAAGTCAACAAACCACCTATAACTCAGTCGCTGAAGGGATTTTAATGATGCGGCTATGCCACAAGCTGCCTGCGCTGCTTACACATCTTATGGGGTTGTGTGTAAGATGTGTACTGGAATAGGAGAAGTATGAATGTGTATGCGAGTGCACACTGGGGGTAGACATGTTTTTGCCATCTGACTAACCATGACCTTGTCCAAATGAAGCCATAAGCTACTCCCCCAACATACATGGTTTCATCTCTGTTCCCCCAACCCCTGGCACGCTCCAAAAGCTGGAACAGATTACTCCCCTGTGTGCTTGTTCTGACTATGATTGCTGCTACATCCAGATAGGCTTTCAAGTGGCCTCCTGCAGTACCCCATGGGAAACGGCCCAGCGCACTACACATGGGGACTATTACCCTAGTCGGCAGAGGCCTGCATGCAGCACGTCGCCTCTCCAGATTGGGCAGACATGGCCCTCATCCTTTCCACAGCCCTCTAAACACCCATTTCCACCCCGAATCATTACAGTTAATCACAGTGATGGTACTGTCCACGGTCTCTTGCTGGTGTGGAGTGGTCATTCTGCTCTATCAGCTCAGTGTGTACTAAGTAGAGATACGCTGACAAGCATCACCGGCTTAGTACTAGAGTGCCTTCAGTGGATTCGGCTCTAACTGCACAAAAAAACACTCAGGAACACATCCATTTGCAAAATCTGTGAATCTAACCTTGTGACAAAACTGGGAAACAGCCACGGAGTTTACGGCAACGAATGAAACAGTATCAGCTGCCGCAAGTCAATTCAACACAGAGGGAATAAAATGTTAGTGTTTTGTAAACTCGGCTGTGATGCCTTTATTGTCAGCACAAACCATTTCAACAAAAGGTGTTCCCCAATGAGAATAAACCAGAATTATTAAAGGAGAAACTGCAGTACTGTGAGGCAGAGATAACGCTCACTGAAGAAGTCAGTGTTATTCTTCATTCTCTTCATTCCCTTGTACTGTTATGCCTCTGTTGAGTTGTGCATCAGGAAGTGGAAAAGCTTGTGTAAAATGTGTTTCGGGCGACAAGAGAGTGCACGTACTTGTTACTAGGTGACTGTTTTAGTAAACACAATCTCAATCAACCACTTAAGACGAAAGAGGGAGAAATTTTTTGAGTGTTTAAGCGTGTCCTTCTTGAAAACACTTGTAAGTATCTGAGATTTAAGGAACTCAACCCAAGAAAAAGGGAAAGAGGAAAGTTAAAGAAAATAAACAAAATGAATTGTGAAAAGGTCCCATAATGACTGCAAAGACACTTTGAGGTGATACAGCAGGTGACTGACAGAAGACCTTACCACAAACTGACTCGCAAATACAGTCTCTCACAGCTCAAGATGAAAAATATCTGAACTTTCACGGAGGTAAACCACTGCAGAAAATATATGACGAGTAAACATACCGTTAATGCTGTTCACAAGGGGCTAAGCTGTGTGGATTTAAAATAGACAATGACAGAGAGAGAGAGACAGAGAGGGAGTACTTTCAATTTTTCCAGTTGCAATTTAAGTATTAGTTGAGAGACAAGGGACAGGAAATAGAGACAAAGGCTTAACCAATGAAATAAATTATGAGGTAGACTTGAAATGTAATTACTAAGGAAGCATATTCAGCAGGATCTGGTGCAATAGTAATCACAAGTGTCTATGTACTTGAGTTGAACTGCGCTGGGCAGAGAATATAGTTGAATTCTATAGATTTCCGTTGATAAATCATGTCAAGATTAACCCATGACAGGAAAAAAAATAACATAATAATAGCTCCCTAAATTTCCTGAAATATGCTGTAATGTATATCCATTGTACCACAACCAATTAACACCACAGTTTTGTTAAATATTATTCATTACACTAATGCTCTCCGTTCTACATTTCCCCCTCCTCCGCTAATGTTGTTTGCTTTGATTTATTAGTGTTATGAATCTCTGTTGGAGTGGTGTCACAGGTTGCTATTTTCAACTGCCAAGTTGTCACCTCTGAGAGTGTTCACTTGGCAAGTCTTGCTGTGTATGAAGTGAGAAAAGCTGTTAAAATCCAGTGGAGGCCAGCAGTGCATTAGCAAGAATAATGATGGAAAACAACTTAAAGTCTGAAATGCATTTTTAATTTTATTCCGTGTACAGTGTAACCAAATTCCACTTATTTGCAGACATTAATGTAAACAAAAGATTAATATTTAAATAAGTCAGCCTAATAAATTTGATCACATCTCTGCGTGTGCTCTGCATTGTTTAAGTGTATACCCTGAATCAACAAACACAAAAGGCAAGGCATGAGGGAACGGCAATGTGTATTTGAATATAGTAACCTTGATGGAAACAGTAGTGATGGCTGCATCTTCTGAAAACCTTGAGCATTAAATGTGGTTAAAGATTACAGTGGATATTGCCTTTGGCTAATTTTTAGTGTGTGTGTGTGTGTGTGTGTGTGTGTGTGTGTGGGGGGGGGGGGGTTAGATCGAAAGCTGGCTTTATGGAACTACCTACGCCATCACTTTGGACAGCAACGCGTTGGCCCGCACAGCCTTGACATGCACCTCTTCCAGATTGTAACTACGTGGCACAGCAACAAAGAGACACCGCCTCCTGGTTGGCCTGTTATGATCATGTGACACCAGGAATATACAGCAACAAATGTTTTGGGGTTTCGCTGTATATAGTTTATTTATTTTTGTTCATTACCTATTTCACTTTTGATCTTGTCTGTTACTTTTTGCCCTGAAAAACCTGTGTGGTTATGGATGTTAATAAACCCACATAATTTAACAAAATTGTGCCTTTATTTGATTTGTATTATCAATAATTATTAGGTTTTGGTATTCCCCATCGGTTAACCTATTTTCGTTCAGCAGTCGCACAGCCCATCTCCTACATTGCTTTTTTCTCCATTGCTTACGTTGTAATACTTTTAAAAGAACAATATCTTCATTGACTTCTACAAGCTTGTGAAGATACTGCTCCATGTCGGCCACTGTTAAATTCATAGTCTCTTCATTATTGGTTGTGAGTTTAGGAGTCATCTGTACTGTTTTCTTTTATTCATTTTTCTTTTGTTCTGTTTTGTTTTGTCATCTTTTTTGTCTGATGGGGCCTCTGGCCAGGTCATCATTGTAAATGAGAAGCTGTTCTCAATTGATTTTACCTGGTAAAATAAAGTAGTATTAATAATAATGGTTCTAAAACAGGAAATGCCTGCCTGAAGATATCTAAACCATGGAAACAACTCCGCAGGTGGAGTTTCATCTTTAGAACCAGCCAAAACCAGCACTACTGCCATCTTCCCATTTGGAAGAGAAACTTCAACACTTTCTCAAAATGACGCTGAAACAGTACGCTAAAGTGCAAGATCACATTATCCTATCAGGTGTCGATTGGGTTATCGTCCAGTTACATGTTGTAATGTTCCCTTTTAAATTAAGTCTCTCACTGGGGGTGTGGCAAAAAAAATTACACAAAATGCTAAATATTTGTACACATAATAATAATAATAATAATAATAATAAATTGCATTTATAAAGCACTTTTAATTCAGCAGGTTCTCAAAGTGCTACAGAGAAAAGACAGTCCAGTAAAAAAAATAAAAATAAAAATACTATATCAGGAATAAAAGACTAGGCAAATAAAACACAATGTCAAGGTGGTCCCTAAAAAGCCTGTCTAAACAGGAATGTTTTTAGCCCCTTTTTGAAGGAGTCCAGTGACTGAGGAGCTCTTTGGTGGTCAGGGAGGGAGTTCCAATTATGGGGGGCAGCAGAGGAGAAGGCCCGGTCACCCATGGTCCGAAGTTTAGTTCTGGGGAGGAGGAGGTTGGTGCTGTAGTGCTGTGAGACTACGGGTGGAGGTGTGAGGGGTGAGGAGGTCCTTGAGGTAGTCAGGGGTGTTATTATGGAGGCACTTGAAGGTGATGAGGGCGGTCTTATATGTAATTCTGAAGGGGATTGGTAACCAGTGGAGGTTTTGAAGAATGGGAGTGATATGTTCTTGCTTATGGGTCCATTTGAGAATTCTGGCAGCACTGTTTTGAATAGACTGAAGTTTTTGCAGCTGTTTTTTTGGGATCCCATAGAGGAGGGCATTACAGTAGTCGAGCCTTGAGGAGACAAAGGCGTGGACAAGCTTTTTAGCATCTGAAACACTGGGGGGGTGGGGTGTTGGAGATGTTCTTAAGGTGAAAAAAGCAGGTTTTAAACAGGTGTTTGATGTGATTATCGAATGTGAGGTGTGGGTCCAGTTTCACACCAAGGTCTGTTACGAAGGTTGAGAGTGGTATGGTCTGGTTAGAGCAGGGGTCGGCAACCTGTGGCTCTTCATCCTCCTTGTAGTGGCTCCCTTTACTGCGGTCAAGCCAGCCGCGATTCTCCTCTGCATGGTCAAGCCAGCCGCTAGCGTTTTTCTTATGCGCTACTCATTTGACAATTACGGTAAATGAGCTGAATGGAGTGAATGTGCCTTCCAGACTACAAAAGTAAGGGCTCATTTATGCTCTACATTAAAGACGCAGACGAATACGGACAGAGGATTCTGCCGTCCTTTGTATATTACTCATGTAATTCTGTCCGTTTTCTGGGAGAATATGGAGCAGCACAACTGGGAACTGCGGAGGCAGTGTTGAGTTTTGAAGAGAATCATTTCCATAAATAGCGATACTTTTCATAGAGCGACTGTATGAGTACTGTGTACTTTTAGGGTAATCCTACAACAGATTCCCTTCTGAGCTACAAAAGTGTTTTTTTTCGTCTGAAATAGGCTTTAAGACTAAATTCAGTGATGAATAAAATTATTTTTTCCAATAATTACCTCATGAATTTGGTATTTTTGGTATTAGTACTTCATATACTATTAGCACAAATACTGTGAAATACTTTTACTGTGTACTTTTAGAGTAATCATACTCCAGAATCCATTCCACACTGCACTTCTGTTTGTTGTATTCAGTGGTTGTAACAGATAAAATGTAAAAAAGATTAAAACTTTTAAATGTTTATAAGCTCTGTAATTTTTTGCGGCTCCAGACTTTTTTTTTTTTTTTTTTTTGGCAGAAGAGGGGGCAAAATGGCTCTTTTGATAATAAAGGTTGCAGACCCCTGGGTTAGAGAAAGAGATGGAGGAGGACTGGACCTGATGGGGGGTGCCAATCAGGATGGCTTCGGTTTTGTCACTGTTAAGATGGAGGAAGTTGTGATTCATCCAAAAATTGTCTATCAGAACTATTCACACTGAAAGTGACATCAGTTTGCAACAGCTGTTCAGTAAATGATTAGAATATAGTTATGCCTGGACATTAGAGAGGAATAGTAATGGATTCACCATCACCTGGGGTCTCATCTGTAGCCTATGTGTCTCCATCCCATACTATTCTGATAGACTAGTTGCCTGCCGATGCTGCTTTACATTTGTCTTTCATTTAATTTTAATTTTTTGTCTTTAGTACTAAACTGTGTGAAAATGAATAGGTCTGGTTCCATCATTGTTGTCACATGACATCTGCTTCCTAAAATGATCATTAAATGAAAATTAAAAGCCTCTTCTTCACTGTGACCTGTGTGTAAGTACTCAGGTTTATTTATGTATATATATATATATATATATATATATATATATATTTTTTTTTTTTTTTTTTTTTTTTTTTTTTTTTCCCTTAACATTAAGTCATAACCTATGGTTAACTCAGGGTTTGGGTTAGTTTAGGGTTAGGATTCCATGAAAATGGTAAAAGGTTTAGAAAATGCACATGTTCCTCTGTGGTGTACATTTCATCTTCAAGTGGCCTTTGTTGAGCACGGCACTTGTGGCTCTTAAGAAAGTGTCATGTTTTTATCACAGGCAACATTTTCCTTACATTACTCAGTGACTGGGGTCTGTGAAAGTCAGACTGAAAGCCTTGCTGAACAGTCGGCCTGAGTCCTCAGTGGAAGGTTGGCCCATTTAAAATCATCACTTTGTTTTTCTCAGGACTTGGGGTTACAGTGTTGCTGGTGACCTCACCCATCACCATTTAACTGACAGCCACAGTATGGTAACCTTGTTAGATGCTGAGCTGAAATGGTTCTTCCTTCATAGATAACAATCAGTGTGTCAGTGAACTTCAATATGACACAAATATGAACAAAACTGTAGCTCCACGGCAAACCCTACACTTGAGAACATCAAGCATGGACAGTTTCATAGGGCAGCTCCCTGTCATAAAACCTTGTTATGTCTGAGGGAATTTCTTTGGCAATGGCTCAAGCCACTCCTAAAATGCCACAGTGTTTTTTTTCTTTCTTTTTTCTCTCTCTCAGCTTGGATTTTTTTTTTTTCTTATTTTGTTTTCTACGTGTGTCACTGATATGTGCTGCTAGTTATGTAAACATCACTCACGTCACATTTCATGTAAGCATTGGAAACAGCTGCTTTGGCAGTCTACAGGGGGCAACTGATTGTTCCTTTTTATTCACCTTTGTTACAAATTGTGAAGTCCTGCTGAAGAGCTGCATGCTGTGCTCTGTCACAGTCACATTGTCCAAACTGTGAGCAATTAAAAGCAAGACAGGTCAAAATGAAAGGTCAAGTCTTTCTCTCTCAAACATGAAGTGTCATTTTCAGCACATTTATGTGTCTACTTTGGACCAGAGTACACCTATGTTAAGCTCTTACTAAGGGTGTACTGTAAGAGTATGTATTGTACTTTTCCATGAGGAAGAGCATTCTATAATATTTGAGCTTGTCACGTCCTGTCAAGAGTTACAACATAAACTATTTTCAATGCATATTCATAGATTCTTCTACTGTTTCAAACATAAGGGTAATCTCAGTTTAATGCGGAGCTGCTCGTGCAATGTTGTAGAAAATTGGGATGTGCATTATGGATGAAAATCTAACCAGTGAAAATCTGCAGTTAGGACTTCATCATGCAGGTCATAGATCAAACTGACAAGCGGTTTGAAGCAGCTGAGTGTTTTATGGGGTAAAAACAAATAATTTCAGCCAGATTTTTCAGCATACTTGATTAATTTACACCATCTTAAGGTATATGACTTAGGCCCCACTAACTCTTTCTCAACTGTTGCCTTCCAGCTCCTCGGCTCTGTTTATTGTCAATAGGCTCGGTAATGTGATATACAGCACTGCAGCCATAGCCGACATGCTATCAGCAATGCCATAAATTCAACTGAAAATCAACTAGGTGGACATAGGTTTAATTCCTGCGAAACTCCCTGCTGCTGATACTGAAAGAAATCTAATTTATTGACGACTGCATGTGTGGCATTCATTTCTCTCTGACATACACAAAAAAAGAATCAATAACCTGAAAGTCTTAAGTGGGCACAGGAATGAGCATATTTTTTTTTTCTCCCGCACAAGGCAACTGTGCATTACTCAAGCAAGCACACACAACAGTAAACAGCCAAAAATATGATGGAATACACCACTCCAAAGGGTCTGATTAACTGGAAGAGCAAAATATATTACAATAAAATAACTCCCAGATTTCCCTCAATTCAACTAATGGGGTACACACATATTTTTGGAAAACTAAAAGGATTTGCAAGAGCTTTGGTCTATTACAATTAATCTCTATATGTATAGTTGATGTATTTCAGCAAGATCCTACTAGAAAAAAATAAGGGACATGCCATACAAATTCAGACAATCTGTCCTCATTTCCTGATCTGGGAAACAGAGCAGACAAGCATTGGGTGTTCCATGGCTGTGTCTTCTTCAATTTGAGAAACACCAGATCAGTTGTTTTCTGTAAGCCTCATTTGTATGAATCCTCTATTATTTGGTAAAGCAACGGCTTTCACAGTAGATTAGATTCTTGCATGATGAAAAAAATACAGCTAGACTCAGCTATTTACAGACCTAGTTCAACTCTCTGCTTTAAAGAAATGGTGGTGGTTTGAAAGTTGTTGATCATCTATAGTGTGGTCACTTCATGGCTAGTGATTTCACATGTGGAAATTAATTAAATTATTCTAATTTAGGTAATGATATGTAGTTGTATTTTCCATCTGAGGTAGCCCCATCTGACCATAGCAATGATAATATCAAGGTAAATATATGAAGGGGATAAAGATAAGACCCATTTACATACCTGCTGCTGCTTCCATAGGAATAAATACAGAATAAAAAAGAAGTGATAATGCCCAGATGACATTGCTAAACACAAACAACCTTATAAACAGGGAGTCGGTGACTGATAAGGGTATAATATCTAGCGCCAAAGTACATCTCTAACATGTTGGTCCCATATGAATCATCTCGGACCCTGAGAACCTCAGGGACTGGTTGTTTGCTGGTGAGTCAGGACTAAACAGGGTGAAGCTGCGTTTCAGTTCCATGCAATGAAACTCTGGAACAGTCTTCCTGATGATGTGAGACAGACCTGTGCTGTGACAATGTTTAAGTTCAGGCTGAAAACAGCTCTGTTCAACTGTGCACAGGACAACTGAAAGGGTTCTATCTGCACTCTTCTCTTTTACTTTATTTTAATTTATTATTATTTATGTTTTATTGATTATGTTTTAATTGTAATAGTGTGTTTTTAACCTGTCTCTTTTCCATTTTTGTAAAGCACTGTTAATTGCCCTGTGTATGAATTGTGCTATACAAATAAATTTGCCTTGCCAAATATAACCAAAAATTGTGATTTATGTCCTGAAAAAAAGCTTTAATTTTTGTCACACTGTTTTATATTAGCCCTTTTCCCAACCCTTAATCAAAACCTGACCATATCTTAGGCTACGTTCAGACTGCAGGCAAATGTGGCACAAATCCAATTTATTTGCTCATATGTGACCTGTATTCAATCTGTTAAAGACAGTTTGAACAGCACAAATCCAATTTTTTCAAATCTGACCTAAGCCACTTTCATATGTGGCCTTAAATCTGATACGAATCTGATATTTTGCAATGCGACTTCAGACTGAATGGCCAGGTCACATTTATCTGACCTTTATGTCATTGAAATGTCACAAATCTGCATCCCAGGAGAAGGAGCGGCGAGAAAAACATATTTACTCCCGTAAACACAGTACGTGCCTGCGTGGTCACGTATTACGTCAGGACCTCTTTTGCACATGTGGGTCACTTCAGGGTCGCATTCAGTTCATACTCAAAACAGATAGAAGTTGCATTTAATGTGTAATATGAACGAGCACACAAAAAAATTGGATTTCGCCAAAAAATCCAAATTGTGCACTAAGACCTGCTATCTGAACATAGGCTAAGTTGTGGAATTGCAACAGCCTAACTCAGTGGTTCCCAACCCTTTTTCACTCATGACCCCATTTTAACATCACAAGTATCTGGCGACCCCAGACATTCAAAACAGAGCCTTTTCTTTTTTTTTTTGCTAAAATTAATTTGATTTTGATCATGTAATAGTTTGCTATACTATGTTACAAATAAACATTAATTTTAGACGATATTTAGGATATATAATGTATATTATTAGGGATGGAGGCAGAAAAGCCAGGTGTAGATTACTGCACAAAGTGAGAATTTTATTTCCCTTGGTCAGGATATGTACAGTCAGTCCAGCTTGGATTTACAAGGCTGACAATTAATACTGAACAAAAAGTAACTCAAACTATGAATTATGAAAGAGCTGCAGCATCTGAAACTGACCACAATGAACATTTGAAAGATCAACAGTACCACAGTGCTTCAGTTTCAGCTTCAGAGTTTGTCATGTCTTTTATGTATTTTAATCGTCTGTCTCAACTCACCATATATTTTTTTAAGTTTTTTTTTTTTTTTAATCAATTACGAGACATTTCAGGCGACCCCATTTGAATTCCAGGGGACACCACGTGGGGTCCCAACCCCAAGGTTGAAAAACACTGGCCTAACTGTAACTAGTAAAGGTGTTTTGTCCAAAGATTTTATGCCTATATATTGTTTCGGGACTGATTGGAAATTGAGCTGTTGTGCCGTTGTTTAGATATGATTTCCTGATTTAAGAGTATAACGATAATCTTAATTGTATCCAATTTTCGATGGAATGTTTTATGTTTAAAAATGGATTTTATAGTGTCCACTCTATACATGTTCATCTGGAAATGTGCTGTTGCTGATATGTAACTGTACCAGCAGATCTCTTAGAAAGTTGCTTTTGCTTGAGCTTTCAACAAACTACACCAAATAACAGCCTCTTCCTGCTGAGAGGGAATAGATATAAAGACGGATTAACAAGGGATTGGAAGAGTGAAGCTACTGATGACCTTTCAGCAGGAAGTTCCCCTCTCTGTCAATCAATGGCAGACCACGGGGAGGTAATTCTGGAGATGCTTCACTGTCCCTCAGTTACAGCAACACCTGCAGACTCTTAAATTATTTCCTGTGGCCAAACATGTCCACAGCGTCACATTTTCAGCAATCCATGTGTAATTTTTTTTTTGGCTTGAGTTAGTTTATATTGATATGCTCAGACTGTTAAAGCAAACACTGTAAAACAACAGTTGTAAATCACCTCTAGCTGAAATGAATCAGCTACAAAATTCAGCTCTTGCTTCATCTCCTCCTCCTACTTGTTTTCTGGCTAATGAGGGCAAAATCTGGGGTATATGTTGATTTCTTGTGGGTTCCAAAATGACTTCACTTTCCTTCCAAATTGACCTTAGAACAACACTAACATTTTCCGGAGATATTTTCACAGTCAAGCTGCAACTGCAAGACCACAAACAAAACTAAGTTATTGGAAAGCACTGCAGACAAACTAGACTATTTCTCTTGTGTCCCTAAATTCATGCATGTGTAAGTATTTGGACATGGTTGTCTGTGTGAGCGTTTGACTGTAGGTGTGTGTCGGACTACAGTGTGTGTGTATATGTCACATACACATACTGGAAAAATTGAAAAAGGAGTTTCTTTCAGTCTAGAGAATAATTGGCCCCCAGAGCTATTATGATTGGCTCACCCATGTGAGCTAAGAGTCAGGACTGACCAACACTGGCAAACACTAAGTGCCTCTATTATTGATGATCTACCTACAGTAAGGGAAATAAATGCATTATTTTCTGTTATTGGCAGATTGTGTGCAGTTACAGTATTGCACAACCAACATAAATGTATAACTGGAAGACCATCTGAGACATTTTCCTGATTAATATACAAACATTTATTAAGAATAGCTTCATTTGTGTCCTATTTAAGGTGTGCATTTATTTCTTTCACCCAATAATCGCTAAATATATGCACCACCATAGGGATTTTTTTAATGGATCTGTGACTGTATATTTGTGATACACTTGTGATTTTTTATTTTCAGTCCATATGGCACGCTTAATATATTTCTCAGCGTGAATGCTCGATACTGCAACAAATATCTTGGAATATTTATAAGAATGTCAATCGTTTCTGCTACTGTTCTATTAATCCTTCACATCAGTTTGGCTGATTACTTTGCCAATGCAGGCTTTGGAAGTGAGATGCAACTTCCCTTGGTGAGCTACAGCACATGTGATTTACACTATTGATCCAACATCCTGATTAGAATTTTTAATTAATGAAGGAGGCTAATTGCCTAGAGAGAGGATCCGCCCGACCCTGAATGAGCCTGATGATTTGCGTTGCGGCACTGAGCCTATAAGTTAATTGCTAGGCTGATTTGACTTGCTTTGCCAGAGATAATACGCTGTGCCGTGCTTGAAATATTGACCTCACTCGCTTACTATTTAAAGATCATATAAGCCTATGGCAATAAAGAAGTGAGAAAGAAAGGCGTTGTGAAGTGGTGTGAAGTTACATAAATATGCTGTAAACAAGGTGTAAAATACACACCAGATTTTGCGAAGCATGTGTGCCAAGTGCTGCCAGTGTTTTTCTTATTTGACTAATGGGAGTAAGATTCACAGGGTTTGGAAATGGAAGGGGAGGGCTTGCTTTGCAACAGACTCTGATACCTTGACAATAATCCCTGCTTTTCCCAGGGCAGGGGAAAAGGCCACTAGGGGTATTTCCACAGCCTAAAGGCCTTCCATTAACTATTAATCTTCTCCCGGAGAGCAGTGGGGGAACCGTGGAGTCACAGCTGCCATCACACCGCTTCATTTTTTTCCCTTTTTTTACACCCTGTTCCCCCTATTCCACTGTTTCCGTTGGCAAACAGTCCATGTCTATGAGTCAGGCTAATTAATTTTAAATAAAATACATTGGTTATGCATAATTTATGCTTAAAGCCCAGAGCTACCGGTGTTGGACAAATACACAAACTCCATACTGAATTACCAGCCACTTGAGCTGAGAGGAAGAATGCAAGCCCTTGGCGTGGAATCAAAGTCAACCCTTGCATATTTTGGGTTACAGCTATCCAAACCAAACAACACAGTTGAATCTGAGTTGTAAAACTAGTATTAGAAGTCTTACTGTAGTGTGTTTTCCCAGTCAGCAAGTGTGGAGAGAAAGGTATACAACGCATGTAATGTGTGCATCCGGTCAAAAAGAAAGGTTATCTGTTGTCACACTTTTATGGGTATTTAATGAACTTCTGTATCTGAATAAACCAAATTTTCACTTAGAGCCATATGTGTGAAAAGTTCGTTTTTCTCTGGCTATGTTCAGAGTGCAGCCAAATGTGGCCCAAATCCAATATTTTTGCTTCTATTTGATTTGTATCTGACCTGTTAAAGACAATTTGAACAGCACAAATCCGATTTTTTTCAAATCCGACCTGGGCCTCTTTATATGTGGTCCTCAATCCGATACATATTGGATATTTTGCAATGCAACATCAGTCTGAATGGCCAGGTCGCATTTATCCAACCTTTACGTCACTGAAATGCCAGTACAGCCCGACTGCAACACACTTGCGAACAGATATAGGTCGCCAGAGATGAGTGTCTTGTCGTGAGAGGCGGTCACAGATATATTTAAATGTTCTTCTTGTTTTTCGAAAATTATGAATGAAGTCTGTCTGTGAAGCCGCTAACATCACTATCCCACCACTCCTGACTCCGACTCCGCATCCAAATACTCTGTTGTACACACATAGCAGCCATTGCACCACAAAAGGCCAGAGCAAAAAACCTGGCTCTCCTCTTTTTTTAATCTTCTCCTTAAAATTATTTGACCGTAATGGTGCTGACTTCGGTTTTAGAGAAACTTTATCAGTGCCACACACACACCCATACGAGATGCCTCCATATTTACGTCTGTAAACACAGTCCGTGCTGCGTGGTCACGTATTACATCATCACCTCTTTTGCACATGCGGGTCACTGCAGAGTCGCATTCAGTTCGTACTCAAAACTGATAGAAGTCGTATTTAATTTGTAATATGAACGAGCACACAAAAAATCGGATTTCACAAAAAAATCCGAATTGTGCTTTAAGACCTGCTGTCTAAACGTTGCCTCTGACTGGAGATCCACAAAATAACTTTATCATGAATTAGGAGTGTGACAATACTAAAGACCTCTATCTCTGTAATTCAGTTTTATTCATATTTCTGCCTTCATCTGAAAATATATTGGCAATGTAGTCTTCAAAGACAACACCATAGAAAGTCTTGTGTGCTGCTAACATGCAGGCTGCAGTGTCTCTACAAAAGTTAGAATATGTCTAGGCTTGATTATAAAAAATAAATGGAGTATAAAAAAAAACTGTCATGAGGCGTAAATACAAGTTGTGCTTAAAGGACTTATAAATTAATATCAAGTTATTTTTTTTTTGCTGGACAGCTGAGAAAATGTTTGAGGAGAAAAAATGAAGTGCAGTTTGATTAAAATATCTGAAGGCCACATGCTTATAAGGCTGTCACTGGTTGTTCTCTGTGTTTTTGTTGGTGTAAGTCTCTGGTGGCCAGTGGTTTTGCCTGTGTTCTACCAGTTGACCTTCTTGAGAAAGTAACTAAAGGGCTTTGCTGGGGCCTTACACGACGGCTTAGTAAAAACCCTTGAAAACACAAAAAGCTTCCGCCTCTTTCCCAGCCTTCTTCTTCTTCGACTTCTTCTTCTTCAGCATCCGGGTTTGAAGGACTTTGTGCAGGCCTGGGATTTATGGCCTACACTGGAGAGACCGGGAAAGCACTCATTTCAGCAAGGAATAAAAGCACTTTTCAGATGGATATTGTACGGTAACCAAGAAAAACACAGGACAACTTTTACAGAGCCACAGACCAGACTGCATAAATACATCTGCTGTGTACACATCATTCAAGTAATATTTGCAGCTCTGGCATGTGTTATTTTGGTTGAGCAAATTATTGTCGCAATTGCGTTTTCATTTTACTTCGAGGTGTCTTTTCTCGTGCCATTTCTTTTTGCAGACAGGACCAGAGCGATGTTGCTGAAATTCTTCTCCAGACAAGTAAGACAGAACCCCTTTTTTATGAAGTGGCCCACCCATGAAAGAAAACAAACATATCATGGGATTCTGTTTTGTTTTGATTTGAGTGACACATAAAGAATTACCGTCCTCCAATGAACTGTGGACCAAAAAAGAGGCGAGGAGTCGTACCAAGAAGGACAAAACGAAGGAGAGGGAGAAAAATGGAGGAGAATAAAATAGAAGGGAACATTCCCAAGCTGGCCTGGTTAATTGCATGGGATTGGAAACAGATGCACAGCTGCAGTGACGTTATCTGTGTAGACCTTGAAAGTCTTTCTGGTTTGAGGGGAAGGGGGATCGTAAGACTTGAGGAGGACAGCAATAGATAACGGGGATGACAAAGAGATAATGGGGAAGATCGAATGGTATTATGCCATGAGAGTATAAGCAAAAGAACAAAATAACAGATAATAAAACTTAAGGACTTGAACTCAAAGTGATCTGGGATATGTATGTATATATATATATATATATATATATATATATTTAAAAAAATAAATAAATAAAGGAATTACACACAAGCAGTAATACATTAACATATTCCATTTTTTTCTGCATTGTAGAGGTAGGACATTAAAGGGGTCATATTTTGTTAAACCCACTTTTATTAATTTTTAGTACATTTATTTGTGTATTTGGTTTAAATTTGAACCCTCCAGGTGCTGCAAAGCTATCTTTATATTCATTACAGCAAAAATCAAGTGGATTTCTACAACCTGTTTCAATTCCTGCTTAATTTGTTACATTTTATAACTAGTTACATCACGACATTTGCACATATAAGGTCAAGACTTCTAACGAACATTTCTCCGAGTACGCCATAATTGTTTGTCAGCAGCAGCGGTTGTAGTCCATACTGAAAATATGTCTAGACTTCGAGCCGATTACCTAAAATGTTCAGTTGTTGGTTGTATTAATGAACACAAGTAGCTGAATGGAACAGAAAGCACAGTCAACAACCTGGAGGAGGCGGGGCGTGAAGTGGCTTATTTGCATTTAAAGGCCCAGCGCTCAAAATGACCTCTCTGGTGTCATTAGTCAGAAATACGGGTGAAGATGGACCTGTGGAGTTGAGTTAATGAAGAATTCAAACCCAAGCATAGCATTTACAGTTTATGTAGACCACAGGGAAATGTTTTAAAATGCATAATTCCATCCATAATTCCAAAAGCAAAATATCACTCCTTTAACACATAACTGGCCTGATCAAATTAGACTTTTTTTTCTGTCATGAGTAATTCATTACATCTCTCCATCTGAACACAAACCATGAGCTTTAGTTGTAATGTCTTAATTATAGCAACAATGGCGTGTTCATTCCTAATGTTTGATCAAATATTAATTGGAAAATACAGTGTTTTTTTTTTTACACTTAAACTTATACTTGCAAACTCTTATCATTTTCAAATGCTAAAAGGTAAAGTTTCATGCCCCGATATTGCACAATTTGGGTATTTTTCTCTAGGTTTCAGTCTCTTATTCACATGCAAATAGGGATCTTTATTAATGATTTTTAAGACTGTGGTTTGTGTGTATCCGTATGGATACAGAAAACGGTGAGTTTGGAAAACAATGACATCACAACCAATTCTACACATGTCTGTTACTGCTTTGTGTATGAACCAGCACCTGAAACATCAAATCCAGGTGTATAAATGAGTGTATGACCTGCAGTAGACCAAAGTCCGTTACGGCCAAAGAATATGCTTCAACAACACGAATTAACGCTTAATTCATAAAGACCCAGTGCTACTTTTGTGGTAGTTCCCAAATAAATTTATCTTTGGATTTCACATTTTTAAAGTGATTTAACACCATTTATTATAATATTATCCTCTGTATTTTGCAATTTTTTCAATGAAAACCATACATTTTACTATATTTAATTCACTGATCATGTAAATGTTCATTAAAGCTCAGATTAAAGTTGAGGGTTATTAGATCAGAAACAGAGAACACTGAAGAAAAAGTGATTTTTTTTTTCAGCAAAATATATCATTAACTCAACATCAACGAAGTGTCTCCATCCACTGTCACTGATCCAACTCCATGGGTTTTTTCTGGTGAATCAATGTCGTAGAAGTGTTTCCATGGTAACTACGGAGCCTCTGAACATCCAAATGGGTCATATCTGATGTCCATGAAAAGGTGACAAACTGCATTTTACACCAATTATTTACATGGACTGATTGGATTAGTGGATAAACAGGTATTAAACATTTTATATTAGTAGATGATTTTGGCCACCGGTGGATGTTTGGGTCTTTATGTGTTAAGGTTTAGTTTCTAACTTCACTTGTTGCTGCTCACCTTCATGGTAGATTAAAGCCTCTGCATCTGCTGTTCAGTAATAAAGAAAATGGAGTTTAGAATAACGTTCTTGTGGACAGTGCATTAGACTTAATTTATCCATAAAGCGTTGACAGGTTGTTTATATGGATTAAGTTTAAATATATTAAAGCTTTGTTTTTTGAGTGAACATAACTTGGACTAAAGTTACAGCTGTCTTTGTCTTTCTCTGTCAAATACACATCCAGATAATACATCTCAGACTCACAAACACAACCTGACTCCCAAGTTACCTTTGAGCCTGACCTTTATCCATTAAAAGGTTTTTGGTTCAGTTTCTGAGGGAAGCCACCTCCTGCTCCAGGGTTGTGTGATTTGTGATTAGTGGGTGGATCTTAGAGCAAAGGGGCCCCGGGGCCCACACACTTATAATTACACTCCATCCCTCGGGAAGGACCCTGGAGTGACAGCAATGTAGCTCCCATTTTTACCAGGTCAGATTCAGCGATTGAGCACATCCCGTACCCTGCCAATGGCCGTTTCCTTTTAAAGCGAGATTCCCAATAGGACCCTGGGACACAGGGACCAGCTCCATATTACCAGCAGGCACCTGTTCTCCAACCTACTTTAAGGCTGTGAGTCCATCACTGTCAGATCACACTGCTTCTCCTGCTTTTAAATAACAATCAAATGTGAGAATGTGGAGGAGGAGGTAGCATTCTTTCTTTTCATTCCTTGGAGAATAACACGCTATTAATACCATTTCAATAGAGGCAATATGTTTTATGTTTTACAAGCCAAATGTTTGCTGTTCTGGTCATTTGCCCAAACTTGAAACATTCTGTGAAGGAAAGTTGTGAAAAAAAAGGAAAGCAAAAGAAAAAATGTAAAGAGAAAAAAAAATGAAGAGAACAATAAATCTTGAATAGGGAAGTGACGGAAATGTTAAACAGATGTGTTAAGATTCCATTATAACGCTTGAGGTCTCGGTAATCCATGGAAAAACATACTATAACACCGTAGAAGATATGTAAACAACAATTACAACAAGATGAATTATTTTAGAAATATAAAGATAATACTACGGTAATAATAAAGTCATCTTTAATGCTGTTTCATAGTCCAGAACAGCATTACATTTTTCTAAATAATGTTTTAAGGAACGCAAACCCAAGTTGGCAAATACCTCCTAAGGCCATGATGCGTGGCTGCTTTTCCAAATCTATTTCTCTCAACTGTTTTTTTTTCTTATTATTACTCTACATTTCACATTTTATCATTACATTCTTTCCTCAACATCAGTAGGGTATATTGTTTCTATAACCGTTACAGTCCATGTTGCATTTGTCTCAGTTGGATTCTATTTATAACCAAGGGAGGTTTTAATTTCACTTAATGTTGTATGAAACCAAATTTCAGCTGGGCCGGGAAACATTATTTTCATTTAGAAATCATTAACTTTGGCCCAAGGGTGTGTGGGATAAGGTCTATGTGGGGGAACCATTGTAGATTTTTTTTCATGTCATCTTAATTAATCACCCACGTATACTTATGTTCCTTTCATGTAAATATTCTAATCCTAGTTGTGATTTTTTTTATAACCCTAGCATTGATGAAATTAATGCTTCATGGAGAATTGAATTTTCTGTTATTTACCATGGAGTATTGAGAGAGTTAATGAAGTGGACTAATTTTCCGTAGATCTGAACACAGAACTCTTTCAACATGCCTTTGTACTGATGATCCAAAAGTGTTGCAATAGATCATTTGTTGTGCAACAATCTGATGTTGAATTTGTGAACAGCAAATAGATGTACAAAGATGCATCTTTATCTGAAGGAAATTCAGTTAAACTGGATTTTAATTGTCGGAGCGGTTGTATCTGTCCTAATGTGATAATTAAAAATATCGCTCAAAAAGTGCGAATAGATTTTGCGATATCCAATCTACACAATGACTGAACATTACTTTTAATCAGTGTTTCAAAAGAGGAAAACTTTTCTCTTTCTATCTCACAACGGCATCCACTTAAGTTTAGATTGTCGGCACTTGTTCTTCAAAAGAAAACTTGGGAGTGATCAAAGAAGATGAATTAAATAAAAGTCTTTTTAGTTGGTTTAGAACAAGGTCGAGATGAAGGTGTTCTTAAATGCCAGATGATACTGGTCATTTCTACAATTAAAATCTTTCCTCCCTTCGCTTTTTATTCCTTATCAAGATCCACTGTTTGAAATATGCAGCGTTTTTCATTGGTTTCTAACACTAATCTGATACTCTCTTTTCCTTGAATCATTAAACACATGGGGATAGAGGGTCTCCGAGTTTGACTTTATGCATCGTTCAAGGAAAGGAGACAATGTGTGGCCTCTTTGGTGTCATTTGTCTCCTGAATGCCCACGCATGTTGACAACATAGACTTAACCCCAGGAGCTGATGTCGGCCTGAGGTTATTCATTTACATCCGTGAAGAAGCCTCTTTGTCACTGATAGCCTTGGCTATCTGTCTTCTGTTGATGCTCAAAGACAGACAGTGCTGATCTGGCCCAAAGTGGTTCAACACATCTGGAGGACATTACTTCGAGATAACAACAAAATATAGTAAGTAAAAGATAAGAGCAAAATGTAAAATCCTTTTGGCTGTATTAGGTTTCCAAGCAGAGGCTATTTTGCAATTTTTTTATAAGAAAATATGTCCATATTCAATTTGTCATGAGCTTAAAATGTTAATATTGCTTACCTGATAGATTATACACCAAAGTAGTACATTTATATAGAAACAAATCAGAATCCCTTTACTGCCATTGCATTAAAAATACAAAGAAAATGGAATACTACGCAAGTACATGTTCATCACATAAAGACACTGATGTCATTAAACACACTGAAGACACATAAAACTCACTCATTCACACTATTATACATACAGTCGTGGAAAAAATTATTAGACCATCCTTGTTTTTTTTTCAGTTTCTTGTTCATTTTAATGCCTGGTACAACTAAAGGTACATTTGTTTGGACAAATATAAAGATGACAACAAAAATAGCTCATAAGAGTTTAATTTAAGAGCTGATATCTATCCATTTTCCATGTTTTCTTGATAATAACCAAAATCACTTAAGTTCTTACATCAATAGCTAATACTGATAATAATACTGACAAAACAGCGCTTTTAGGCATTCCATGTTTTCTTTTCTGTCTGTTTTAGGCACATGATACACACAGGAGTTAGTACTTGATTGCATAATCGTTATTTTTGATGACTTTTGATGGTCTAATAATTTTTTTTCCGCAACTGTAAATGATAAGTTATATTAAGATAATATTGAGCGTTTCCATTATCCAGTGGTTCTCAATCTTTTTCTGATAGCTGCAAAGAAAGGGAGAAACACACATGTTTTGGAGTAATGGAAAGTTATCCTTGTCCAGAACTTTTATTTATTTAAGAGATATAGCCCATATGTGACAATTCAGGTTAAGGCTGAAAAATCTCCAGCCCCCCCTCAACCTCAGCAGCATTGAAACAGTAGTGCAATTATAACTGTTATTGAAAGAAACATCAATATTGTAACAAGACTTCTTGCTTTCCTTGGGTAATTTTTTTGTTCAAATTAAAAATAACTTAGATTTTTGCTTGAATAATACAAATAAACTCAACAAGTCTGCTCCCTGAGACAGTATCTTTCCAAATAATAGGAAATGTGCAATTATCTTACAACTAGATAGATGGATAAATACTTTATTAATCCCGAGGAAAATTGAAGTATTCAGCAGTTTTGCATACAGCACAAGAAGACAGAAAACAGACAGGCCAAAATAAAACAGGTGGGTTAGTAACCAGGTTGACATTAAGGTTAGTATATATACTCTAAAAGAAATCTGCTAAAGAACTTCCTCTAAAAGAGCTTTCTCTACAAAACTGTAAATATAGACTTCTGATTGTGTTTTCACATTTCAATGTGACATATAAAGTTACTTTTGTAGAACTACAAACACATTTTGGTCACAAAGATGAACATTTTAACAATATCAGTGGCTGCAATGAGCCTGTTTACATCACACATCTCAGAACATTAAAGTGCAAACTGTGCAAAAACAGAAACATTGCACATTTTTCTTTTCCAGTCCAATCCTTGTCCATTCTCCAAACCTAAACCTGCTACATGTTCTAACCTGGAGAAAAAAGAAAAACACCCAGGAATCATCCCATGTCCCCCCTGGCAGGCCTTCGCACCTCCCCTAGGGGCCCCACCCCACAGTTTGACAAACACTGGGTTAACCCATAAAGACCCAATGCTACTTTTGTGTCAGTTCTCAAATGAATTTTCCTCTATTTTTTAACCTTTCTTAAATGATTTATCTCCATTTATTCTAATTTTACGCTGTGTATTTTTCATTTTTATGTATACATGAGGTATTTTCTTATATTTAATTCACTGAACTTGACGATGTTTATAAAAGCTCAGATTGAAAGTTTGATTGTTATTACATAAAATCAGAGAAAACTGAAGAAAGGGTGACTTTTTCAGTAAAATCTATCAATAACTGAACATAAACCAAGTGTCTCCACCCGCTGTCATTGATCAAAATATGTGTTTTTCACTAGTGGATAAATGTTGTAGGAGATGACAGTGCTTCCATGTTCACTACGGAGCCTCTGAATGTCCAAATTGGTCATATCTGATGGCTATGAAAAGATGACAAACTGAATTTTACACCAATTCTTTTACATGTTCTAACCTGAAGAAAGAAAAAAAAAAAAACAGGTATCATCTCATGCCCCTGCTGGTAAGCCTTTGTGCCCACTCCACTGTTTGAGAATCACCACCATAATCAAAGGTTTAGCTTCATTTAAGACACCGATACAACCATGTTGCACAACTTTGTGTTGAACATTAATATTTGGTTGATAAACAGAAAAACTGGACCCTGATATTCATTTTATGCAGTCAGTCTGCTCAGATGCACAACGCTTTAAATATTCAAAGGCAGATGCTTGCATTTTAGTCCTTAAGATCAGACTGACTCACAAATCTCCCTGCCTGTCCTATGGCAGATGTTTAGAACGGTTGATGTTTCATTGCTCCTCTGTGCAGTAGTTGACTACAGCACATAACCATATTTTATCCCATCTGTAACACAGGCCATTTGAGAGGTAGCAAAATAAACCAGAAATGGTGTAGTACAGCATGAGTATGTGCACTTAAACACACAACTTTATAATAGCAAATGAATGGATTTTTAATCTTTAGTGTATAAACATTTGATATCTTATATTTTCAGTAGGATTTACCCAGTTTGATCTGAACTTCAGTCTGCTATTAATCATATTCCGGGAAATCGGTGAGTGCTGTGTAATATTCCTATTAACTTTTCCCAGATGTTCACTTTTGACAATACAATTTGTACCTGCAGTAGTTTGGTCATAGTCTAACCAAGAGTGTCTGCTGTGCTTCCTCTGGTGCATTACTTACCTTATTTCTCCAATTTGCACGCAGCACTCACAAAATAGTCTTTTCCTCACTGGAGAATTCAAATCTCATTATTAAAGTTTTACATTTATCCTTCACTAAGCTTCTATATACCTTAGTCTTTCATATTTTTTCCCTCTGGATTCTAGCAACATCTGTTTCCTCTCTTTACCACGGTGTCCCACTAGACACTGACTGTACCCACCACCTCCAACACTCTTTTCCACATATGCACTGAGCCGTTTATCTCGGTGCCCATTTACTTAAAAAAAAAAAAAAAAAACTTTAGCTCACTAAAGCAACTTCAGTACAAGCACCTGGAAGAAATTGAGCATCTCTGACTCTGCCCCATCTGCACTGTCTCCGACTTCACTAAACGGCAGACTCCCACCGCATGCCAGTGTTTCTCCTATAAGCAAAGAATTGGACTTATTTTTCTTCAACTCAAAAAAACCAAAAAAAACAGAGAGAACCTTGGAGTGAGGGAGAGCAAAAACACACGGTAGTAGGTCAGAGGTCATCCAGGAGTGATGAATGAGCAAATAAATATGTGTGCAGAATCTGGGCCTCAGAGACCAGCATTCCTTTCACATTCCCTTATTAGAGATCATGCTTTTCTACAGGATTCTGGAACATAACATAGGACTTTGGCAAAGGTTTAACCCATACCTGGAGCCACTCCATAAAAAATTTAGCCGAAGAAAATACATGACATGCTCCGCTGTAATGCCCTGCTTTGTATTTCACACATCTTAGAAAACCGTTACTGCACTGTGCAGTCCGGTACACCCGACCACTCGCTTAGTGCCTCCTGATGCTCGTCTCATGTGTCCCACAGGATCCACATTCAACATCTTGAATGCAGTCTGAGTTTCAGTGTACACTTACAGTAGCTACTGGTTATTTGTGGCCTATTTCAACATGGACACTGTTGTACAGCAGCTCATCTGTCATGATATGTTTCTGCTCTGTACAACCTCTCAAATTCCACCTGTTGTCAGATCAAACCTGTGGTCAAGAAAACTTTGGGAGATTGGCGCCCTCTATTGAAAGATCAGAAATTTCATGTATGTTTATATTATATATATGAAAATAGACTTTTAAACATGAATCAAATATTTTATTCTGACTTGAAAAGTTGTTTAAGATAAAATAAAAATGAAAAAATATACTAAAATCTGTGATTTACTCATTATATGTTACATACTACAATGAAACAACAGTGAGCATGACCTTGTGTGTTGTCACATACTTTATACTCCAACATCTGCATTATTTAAAAGAACTGTCCAAAGAATACAGAACATTTTCTATGCAAATTAAATATAAAATTTTGATTTGAATTGATTTAGTGATTTATTCCATACATGCAATGAAATTTTACATATATGAGAATGAGCAAAACATAAATAATAAAACAAAATCAACAACTGAGACAATCTTAGACAGAAGAACAGCACAATAGTTTAATTTACATACAAAAGGGTCAAAACACAGTAATGTCCCGTTAGAGAGCAAACTTTAATTGATTGCCATTCCAACATTTAATTCAATATAAAGTAGCTCCTTGTTTTGTTTTCCTTGTTAATCCCTTATGGTCCAACTAAAGCAAAAATGAATTTAAAAGTAAAAATGTGGGTCATTTAGCAACATTAATCTGTCATATTGTCTCTAAAATTTCCCGTCACAGAAATTTCGAATACTGTGTTTTGACCCATAAGTAGTCCCTGTTGCACAGTGATATTTTCATAAATTAACTCAAAAAAACAAAAGGATTTATAGAATTCACTTGATTTGATTTCCATCATCACAATCCATGTTTACCTGTAAAAAAAAAAAAAAAAAAATTAAAAATTGCTCACAGTGACAATGAGTGACAGCATGATTGAAACCCTCTTGGAAACATAAGGCCCAGGTTACAGCTGTCATGATGACAAACGCCCGCTGAGGACGCCGTCAGGACCTCAGCGAATCCTGTCAAGCTCTAGAGAAGCCGTTACGTCGAAGTCCTTGACCTCTATCCTCCATGTAGGTCGTAGAAAATGTGAACTTTTCCATTATGAACCACGAAAGTTTAACTAAAGAACTGTAACCCACACATATCACAGTATTTCCATATGGTGTTACATCAGCTATGACATTGGCTTCAAATGTAGCTTCACTGCCAAGACAGAGAGCTGGCAGCTCCCATCAATTACCAGTCCCCCTAGCATTAAATATGCCTGGATGGACTAAGCCCTTCGCTTTGTGCCAGATAGCAAATTGAGGACTTTAAGATTCTACCATAACAACACCACATAGAAAAGAAATTAAGGCGTGTTAGGAATAGGTAATTTGAGGGGCTACTGCCAGCAGGTCTGCAAATCTGTTCCTATGAAGTCTCTGATTTATGACTTGGTGGAAAGGCCAAAAGGAAGATTCCCCCCTGCCGGTTAGCGTCCGGTCCGTTGTAACCTGGCACCTGATCATTGGGTAAAAGCCTGCCAGAGTCCCCTTATGTGCTGATATATCTGAGAAAGTGCCTAAGGAGGGCTGGGCATAAGAACCTGCCAAGAGATTATCAGTTAATCTGAAGCACTTTGCAGGTTCCTACAGAGGTGAGAAAGTGGGTGGCATCGATCCATGTGTAGTGAAATAGACAGAATTCAACCTGACGATACAGACTGTGGTGGTTGTGAACTGACTGAACCATGCAGCGCATTCAACAGATTTAGAGGTACAGGTTTTTTGGTTTTTTTTAAATCTGTGTTTTAATAGCATTTATATATCCTACGAATTCCTTTCATTTGTTTTTGACCAAAATAGAATAAAGGCATTTTTATAGACATTGATGTCCCATCCACATTTATACCGATATTATTCTGCACATTTTGGCCACTTTTCCACATGTTTATTTTTTTTTTCATAAATATAATTATAATTAATTATTGGGCGACACGGTGGTGCAGTGGATAGCACTCGTGCCTCACAGCAAGAAGGTCCTAGGTTCGATTCCAACACCAGTCGACGGGTGGTGGGACCTTTCTGTGTGGAGTTTGCATGTTCTCCCCATGTCTGCGTGGGTTCTCTCCGGGTACTACAGCTTCCTCCCACCATCCAAAGACACGCACTGATAGGTTAATTGGTTAATCTAAATTACCCATAGGTGCGAATGTGAGAGTGATTGTTTGTCTCTATATGTCAGCCCTGCGATGAACTGGCGACTTGTCCAGGGTGTACCCCGCCTTTGCCTCTATGTAGCTGGGATAGGCTCCAAGCGACCCCCGTGACCCTAGTGAGGATAAAGCGGGTTCAGATAATGAATGAATGAAAATATAATTATTGTCATTTTCATTGTTTTATAAGAACAAGCAAAAAAAAAACACAACACATCAAAACAATCCCTACCACCCCCCACCCACACAATACCATCCACTCCCAGTGCAACAAAACATACTTGACAGCCACAACTTAATGGACTATACAGGCAAGCCCTTTAAAAATTGCAAAAAAGGTGTCCAGATTTTATAAAAGTCTTTGATCTTTCCTTTAGCCAGGTACGTTAGCTTTTCCATTGCCAGGTTAGAAGACATTTCTTTAATCCATTGGTTCGCTGTGGGTCCTTGAATATCTTTCCATCTCAAAGAAATAACTCGTTTGGCTTGTAATAAACAAAAATTTTAAAGTTTCCTTTTTCCTTCAGTTACTTGAAACTGCTCAGGGAAGATGTGCAAAATACAACATTTTGGATCTACAGGAATAACACATTCTGTAAATCTATAAATTAAATTAAGAGTCTTTTCCACATGTTTAAACAGGATCTTATGCCATGAAATGTGAAATTTTTTTTGCCACTGGCTCTCTCACCTTTGTACCTCTGGATCTCAAGTCCCTTCTCTGTTGTCTATATATTATATGTTTGTGTGTCTGTATGTTTTGTGTATGTTGTGTGCAATCTTGTAGGTTATATATGCATTTGTGTGTGTGTGTGTGTCTGTAATTAACCTTACTTTTCCTTTTTTATCTTTCCTATCACTTTGGTATCTCATGACACATTCTTATGTCTTGAGTTCACAGTTGGTATTGTTGCTCTGAGAATCCATTCCAGTGACATTGTATAATCTGAAATGCCTTTGTTTGATTTATTTGTTAAATGAAAATGAAAATAAAAATTTGATCGTTAAAAAAAAAAAAGAAATCTGAAATTTTTAAAAACACTTTCTAAACTGAAGATTTTTAACGGAAAAGGAAAACAGAGATTAGAAAAACTGGTGTCACTTCCCATTTTAAGCATGTCTGTTAGAACTTTGGGTAATGAAGCTGCAACATCTGAAACATCGAATCTAAGTGTATATGCCACTGTAAAACCTGCAGGAGATTGACATCAGCATGAATACATTTGGGAAACAAACTGACATTATGGACAAATCCACATCATGTAAAGAATACACATCCTGTAACTCAATTTTATAACTTCATTTATTATTGCTGCTCATTTTCACCACAGGTTAAAGCAGGGGTGTCAAACTCATTTTAGTTCAGGGGCCACATTCAGCTAACTTTGATCTGCAGTGGGCCGAACCAGTAAAATAATAACATAATAATATATAAATAATGTCAGTTCCAAACTTTTCTCTATGTTTTAGAGTGAAAAAAGTAAAATTACATAATGGAAATGTTTATATCTGCAAACTATCCTTTCAAACATTGCGAATAACATGAACAAACTGAAAAAAATAAGTGTAATTTTAACAATATCATGCTTCAGTTTATCATTTACACATGTACATTATATATAACTTACAGATCACAGTAGGTCTAAAAATACACAAAACATTTAGTAACAGGTGTGAATATTGTTAAAATTGCAATTACTTCTCTCAAAACATTTCAGGTTGTTCACATTTTTTGCGAAATTATGTTTTGTTTTAGTGTAAATACATGAAAATATTTACATTTACAAAGAGAAAAATTTGGAGTTATGAGTATTTATAGGTTATTGGGTAGGATTTTACTGATCCCACCCATTTGAGATTGAACTGGTTCAAATGTGGAACTTGAATTAAAATGATTGTTAATATCTTAGTGGAATTTTAACATTTCACAAATTCATCCCAAGGGCCAGACTGGACCCTTTGGCGGGCCGGATTTGGCCCCCGGGCCGCATGTTTGACACCTGTGAGTTAAAGCCTCCAATTCTGCTTTATCAGGTATTATTGTTGGTTATCATGCTTGTTTTTCCTACTGTATATGTACTTATACATTTCCTTTTTTTCTTTTATCTATTTGCCTCCCGTATTTGTACTCTGCACCACAAGAGAGTTATCTTTTAAATTTCATTGTACATGTGTATATGTACATTTTAAATATTTTAATAAAGTTTTTCCCAAGATTATCACAGAATTTCCCAGGATTATCTCTGGACCTGCTGCGGTGATCCTGCCTCTCTCCTGCCTTCATCATCATCACTCACTTATCCTCAACTGCCTCCATGCGTCTCCCCCTACACCCCCCTTCTCCCCCTCTCCCCCTCTCCCCCAGTCTCTATCTCTATCGCTCTCTCTTTCTTTACCCTCTCTCTTTAACCCCAACTGGTCAAGGCAGACGGCCATCCTCCAGGAGTCTGGGTCTGCTTGAGGTTTCTGCTGTTAAAGGGAAGTTTTTCCTCGCCACTGTCACCAGTCACAAGTGTTTGCTCCTGGAGGATTCTGTTGGGTTTCTGTAAATTGGCTTAGAGTCTGGTTTTGACAAACTCTATATATAAAGTGTCATGAGATAACTTTTTTGTTGCGATCTGGCACTATATAAATAAAATTTGATTGAGTTATTTGATTGGTTTTCCCCTGTAAGTCGCTTTAGAAAAAAGCATCTGCCAAATGCATAAACATAAACATATGTGTACATGTGTATAATGACAATAAAAGTATTCTATTCTATTCTATTCTATTCTGTTCTATTCTATTCTATTCTATTCTATTCTATCACCTATTTAGAAGTCATTGTAGAGTAGAACAAATTTTTATGACTTTTCAACCAAGATTGCCTTCCAAAGACAAAATATACTGAAGATTTAATCATTTTACAGATGCAATTTAAGTAAAATACTTTGACATGTTATCAAAGTTACTCTCAGCCAAGGTGTTTTATTAAATACTATGCTGTAAAATATTTCTCACTTTCTTTCAAACAGTCCCAGTTAGGTAATGCTCAAATAACTAATACTGCCAATAAATTCAAATGACTGGTAGGTAGTGTGCCTTTGTGGTCAAAGTATTTCATCTAGGGTAAATAAAAAGTGACTCGTATGACATATGAATCATAATAAGAGTCACATCAGTTTGTGATTTCTAAAAATCCCGGAAGGTTGTTTTATGTGAGCAAATATTGTGCCTTTGTGGCTACTGTGCTTAATTTTTTCAAGGTTCTGTAATATCATATTCAACTCAAATTCAACTTTAAAGATGAACTCTAGGATTATTGATGGATATCATTATTTAAACATGGTGTACGCTAAAAAAAAAAAAAATGCAGAGTCAAACATTTTCACATCAGCAGATTTTTCGATAACGTCAGAGAAGCAAAAAGAAAGTTTATCTGCGTGAAAAGAGCGGAGTATGAAGAAGTGGGAGATGAGTGCACTGGAAGGACATGAAAGAATTTACAAATGAGATATCAAATATGTAGTTGTGTTTTATTTAAGACAGTGCCAGTTCGATGCTAAATAGCACCCCTGCTATCTTTGCAAATCTCTGGCCAGAAATATACTTTCCTCAAAGATTCATTTCTCGACTTATTCTCTTCAAACAATATAATCTTGAAGACTTAAATATGCTATAAATTTGTTGCGAGTTAGTTTCAGTGTATGTTTCTGGCATGGGTTGTTGTGGGTGGCAGACGGAAAAGTCAGAGCAAAAAAAAAAAAAAGAAAGAAACAGCAAGTATTTTGGTCTTGGACAGCCGAGCAGGAGTTAGGAAGCAACTACAAGAAGCCAGCTCTCCCTCAAGTAACTGGCCTTTTTCTTTTTTCTTTTTCCTTTTCTTCCTTTTTTTTAATTTTTTCTTTTGCCGGGGAGCTTTTGTTGCCAATTTGGTGGTGCCTGTGGGATGCAGTTTCTTCCCTCTTCTATTTTCCTTCTCTCCATCTCAAAGTAAAATCACCTGGGATGTAATTAATTAATTAGAATCAGTGCGCCGAGCTGGGTGGTGGGGGCGGTGGGCACATGTGTTTTCGTGGTGCACTGTGGTCGATGTGTTCCGGGTGATTGGGATTAATAACAGGGGGCCAATTTGAGCTGGGAATCAGTGTGCTTAATAGACATGGGAGGGGGGTGTTTTTTGGGAAAGGGGGGTTAGGGGCTGGAAAGGGGTTTCGGGGAGGGGGGGTGTGCAGACCCCCCAGCCCACTGAACAAAAGGACTTTTGTATAGAGGGGAGCGGTACAGTACGCACTTTACCCCCGCTTCACCACATCAAAAATCTGGGCTGCAGTAATCATACACTGCAATCTATGGCAGCAGTTTTTTATTTCAGATAAGTAAATATGCTATTACCAACACTCAGATAGTCCACCGTACAGGAAGCCTGTTATTGACAATAACAGATGTTTCTATGTATTCAACAGTACAAAGCCATCGGAGAACTCCTGAATGCTCCATCCTCCCCCTTGTGTGTTAACTCACCCTAAAATACCAAAGTAAGAAGAGGTGGAGATCGCTCTGGGCTATAGCATACTATCAAAATGCTAATACACTGTCACAGCTCCACTGCAACATGACCTACAAGTGTGGATTTTGCATTCTCTTCAAGAGGTTTCTTTCAGGAAATAAGGGGACATACACCAAACATGTGCTCTGGCTTAAGACCACTCAATCAATTGCCCTGAAATCCTGAAATTGCTACTCTCGGCTATGCAATCAGAGTGTGGCCAGCGGGTTGATGGTACAGTGATGTAATAAGCTCTAGCTAAGATCAGGCTTTGACACTGTAGAGAGAGAAATACATGATTTTTTCACAGTTAAACCAAGTGGAGAGGTTTTTTTTTTTTTTTTTTTTCAACATCCAAGGATATTTTCAGTGTACTTCTCTGACAGCTGCTGCGTCCTCGGAAAGAGCTTTGAGGGCCACTCAAAAGCAGGCCACAACAGGTTAGAAATTCAATGGTAGAATTGGCTTAATGTGTCACTTCTGCTTTTTTTTTTTTTATCATTTTGTATGTGGATTTGTGGCTGAAATTTCTGTTTTCTGTAACTTCTGCTGCTGCTGTCTTGCAATAGAGATTTTGAATCTTTTTTAAAATACTAAACAAAATAAAAATCTTAAATAATACTATACATGAAAACTTTTCTCATGACTCTTACCTTAAGACAGTGTTTTTCAACCTAGGGGTCGCCTGAAATTTCTAGTAATTGATGAAAAAATAAATAAATAAATAACGTACTAATAAAAAATATATGGTGAGTTGAGAGAGAGAATCTCAATACATAAAATACATGACAAACTCTGAAACTGAAGCACTGTGGTACTGTTTGTCTTTCAAATGTTCATTGTGGTCAGTTTCAGATGCTGCAGCTCTTTCATAATTCATAGTTTGAGTTCTTGTTTGTTCAGTATTAATTGTCAGCCTTGTAAATCCAAGCTGGACTGACTGTACATATCCTGACCAAGGAAAATAAAAATCTCACTTTGTGCAGTAATCTACACCTGGCTTTTCTGCCTCCGTCCATAATAATATGCATTATATTGACTAAATCTCATCTAAAATTAATGTTTATTTGCAACATGCTATAGCAAATTATTACAGGATCAAAAACAAATTAATTTTAGCAAAAAAAAGTCTTTGTTTTGAATGTCTGGGGTCGCCAGAAATGTGTGATGTTAAAATGGGGTCACAAGCCAAAAAAGGTTGGGAACCACTGCCTTAAGAGAAACACTTGAAGAACAAAAAAAGAAAAGAAACAATTACATGGAATCAAGGTTGATAATCCTGCACAGTGTGCAATGTATCCACGGTGTTTTATATTTCAAAGCCCCAAAGTTATTTTCTACATTAATGTTGAACTTTCTGTTCCCCCTTATCTCTCTTAATATTAGAGAACAGCAGTTTTGCTGAATTTGCAGTGTGTCAAGGCAGGAAATAACACATTTATTTTCGGTTAGAAAAAGAAAACAATCCAAAGGCAAAAAGAAGAAGAAAAAAAAAAAAGAATAACACAGTAACTAGAATGAAAAGGTTCCCTACTTTATGATGGTAAAGCCAAAATCAGTCACACAGGCACAATGACAGCCTATATATAAACTAGATGGAAATGAAAACACTAAACTAAAGGAAACTTACTTGTAACTTCCTTCCACCTGGCATTCCATAATGAAAGCTGAACATAACACAGCCAACGTCCTGACCCAGAGCCTCTAATACTACATAAAACATAAGAGCTTTAAGTGTTACAGTGGTAAAACATAACCTATTTAAAAATGACTGACAGGACATCTACACCACAGTGACTCTTTACACTGATGACTACATATCCCGGTCCTGATAAAATGCTGGGATTACATTTCCATTAATTTAACTAATACAAGGTTCAGGCTGTTGCTGCTGATTAAATTCCCAAAGCAAGGTGTACCATGTTTTCATTGTAATTCACATTTAACAGGACTGTACAATATAAATGGAAAGCTCTAACATCCTTATGACATCATTATTACTGAGATGATTTCACCCTGTGGTGAATTTGAGAAAACAGTACATTTTAGATTTCAGAGCAGACAGCTGTTTCAGAATAATGTGTTTCATCTGAGCAAAGAAGCCACATTATTTCCTTCATTCTTTATTCTTTATTTAATCAGGAAGTCTCACTAAGATCAAAATCTCATTTGCCACACAGACTTGAGTATAAAACACATATGCTCTGTTCTACCCTCAGACACATTTGTCTTTTCATTTAGTCCATTTCAATAAGTTGGCAGTGAGTGCGCAATGACTAATTCATTTAATGTTATAGCAGAAAATGACTTAATTCTCGAAATATTACAACTTTATTCTCGTAGTGACTAGCGTTTTTGTTTTCTTATGTGGCCCTAATACACCATTGTAGCAATTCATTCCAGTATTGAGATGTATTATCTTCCCTGGTTCAGTGTTCCCTGGGTGCAGAACATTTAAAGCCAATCTCTGTTGTGATCTGGAGTCTCCTCGATGAGCTTTGAACTCAGCTAAAGATGTTAAATACCTCGGCAGTTTCGATGGCAAAAGATCACTTGAAAGAACAGTTGCTGTGACATGAATAGACATAAAACAGAAATATGTGTTACTCTCCTGCTTGCATTCACATCCAACATGTACACCTGGCTGCCTTAGTGGAGATTTGGATGTGCATGATTCACTACATGTTAGATTTCAATGTGCATGGAATTACTTTAAAGGTAGAAAAGAGATCAAAGCCCAGAAAAGGATGTGAACCTGGCCTGCTGTGCATTGTTACCAGCTCAGTCAGCACACGCACGGTTCACCATAAATCCACACAATTCAGCAGCTTTGAAAAGTTGAATATTACTATAGGTATGTTTTTGTATTATATATTGTAAGACATGTTACTCAATTCCTGAAACTCCATACACACTGAACTGAATCCGAACCTGTGGCAGATACAGTTATATAGTGGAGTAGAACCATAAGTCTAAAAGTAGAATCCATTGCTTCGCTTTACATACTAAAAGACAGCATACAGTATCGTGTCAAAAAGTCATCCTGGTGCTGCTGTGTGGTGGTTTTCTGTCTAGGAATTACACATCCACAGTAGGAGAGATATTGTTTCCTTGCAGCAGAATCTCAAAGGAGGTGTTTATTTGTAGAAGCTGTACCACTTGACAGACACAACTGTGAAGGGAGGTAGATTAACCTTCACAGACCCCCAATCTAACGTCCTCTTTCTGTCTCTGCTTCAAGTTACTTCCCTTTCCCAGATTCTTTTTCCTTGCTTTGATTTCAACAGTCTAATTTCTTTCACTCTCTTTATTTTTTTCCATGTTTCCTTTTCTGTTCTCATCCTAAAGCGCTTACTTCTCTCTCTCATAGTGTGTCCTCTCGTCAACTCTTCGGGTCTCACGCTGTCATACCTCACCACAAATGAGCAGTGTGGATGTGCACACAGGCAACAAATCGAGAACCCACATGGGAACCCTTTCACACTGTACCACAACACACTCCTAATTAGCCTGGAAACGACTGGCTTCAGTTGAGAAATCTCGCCTACCCAATCCCCTGTCCAACACTGTGTGGATGAGTATAGGTTAATTACAGTCCACCCACTGCTCCCTTACCTTTCTATGTTTTTCCCCCAAAAAGTTTTGTTTTTGTCTACTTTCTTCTGGTGCATTGCCGCAAACTGTCTCTCAAATAGACACACATGGTCACAAACCCAGGGGCACAGAATTGCGTAGAGATGCTAGGGACACGTCCCTACCAATACCCAGCCACTACTGTGTTGTCCCTATCAATACAACCGCTGTCCGTAGTGTTTAGTCAATGATTATGGCACACAAAGGGTCAATAGACCATCTCTGCTAGAAGTCCCGCCTCTAACATAAATGTCGCTATCCGATTGGCGCTTTGGTTTTGCTAATGTACATGTGATTGGCCGTCCCCGCTGTCACTCCATCTACTTGTAAAAGGAACCTGCTAGTTGGACTGCTAACGTAAGTTTTCAGTATGTTTGGCATTTTTATCTGCCTGGGTCACGTCAGCTAGACGGATTTTAATATCAGTGGCGTCATTTACATGTACATTTGTACATGTGTCTGTTTGTGTGCACACCCGTGCGTGTGTGTTCGGTAATTAGGATGTGAAGGATGTCAAAGAAAAGAAAACTGGTCATAAGACACTTCTTTAGGAGTCAAAGTGTAAGTTACTTCAAGGGTACAGAACTCCAGAGGCTCAACACAGATACTGAATAAAAGACACTCTTTAATGCCAAACAGATACACTTTGTAAAAGTTACTTTACTTATTATTTTAATGCATTTCTATGGAAGAGCAACCGATTAAAAAACACACATGAAAATTTGAGGGGAAATTACTATAAAACCTCTGATTTTAAATGTGATTCTAGATGTGAGTTTATCCGTATTTTGGGGGAATAAATTACATGTAATAATTGAAACTAAAAACCTTTTTTGCTTAGGCAATAAATGTACCATCACACAGTATGATCATTGTATCCCTAATCTGCTCATATGTCATGCATCAACATATTTATGTCAGGTGACAGACAGTAAGGAGGAGGTAGAGGAGGAGAGGCTGTAAATTCACAGGTGAGGCTAAATAATAATACATATGTTAGTCATGAGAATAACTTTGCAGAATGCATTATTAGATATTCAGATATGCATTATAAACATGTCAGTTACTGAATTTTTTTTTCTGACTGTGATTGTTTGCTTGTTTGATCAGCTCGACATGACGTGAAATTATGATTGCAAATGCAAAAAAAATATCAACTTTCCAGAGTGCTGCCTTGGAGCACTTTTGTGTCCCCACTAATGTCAAAATCAAACCTACTCCCTTGCACAAACCCCTCACTCAGATATCTCTCCACTCTTAGGGCAAAGACACACCAACCCAACTACCGAATGTCGCCAGAAAAGGTAGCCTGACTGATCAGTAGGCTCTCGTCCCTCCGACCCGGTCAGAAAAGTGTGAAGATCACACCAAATCAACTACCAACGTGAGGGTACATTCTGCAGTTGTGCGAGACATAAAACCGGAAATGACGGAACATCTCTCTAGACCAAAACACAGAGTTCGCTGTCGTCAATCATTGTTGTTATACTCAAACAGATGGCTAGTAATAAGAAGATACTGGCGTTGTCAGCTCTCGGGCTTCTTCTTGTGGAAGAAGAAAGATGTCGCAGGTGAAAACTGAGGAGAAATCGTACTATGCTAACAATGCTAACAGTGTTCACTTCATGGAATAAATGAAGTCCATAGGCAACACTGACTGGCACTTATTCAGATACAATATGAGCAGTGAATGGCCTATTATAGAAGAAGTACCTTGGCATAGCTGGATTCACAGGTAAACTTCTCCATCACTGATTCACTAGTTAAGGGCTATCCCTCCACCAATCAGATTGGTCTGACTGAACGACTGGGTAGTGGCCGATTACATGTGTTGGATCGGCTGAAAAGACTGGCGATGGCATTAACGACGGCCAATTGCACATAACGCACAAAGCAGACTCATGTCACCAACCTTGCCGGACTGCCCAACAACATTCGACCTCCAAAAATCGGGTTGGTGTGTCTACGACCTTTACCTTAACCCATACAGACCCAAACATCCATCAGCAACCAAACCCATCTACTGATCTGAAATGTTTAATACCTGTTGATCCACTAATCCTATCAGTACATGTAAATAATTGGTGTAAAATGCAGTTTGTCATCTTTTCATGGTCATCGGATCTGACCCATTTAGACGTTCAGAGGCTCCGTAGTGAACATGGAAACATTGTCATCTTCTACAATATTTATTCACCAGTAAAACCCACATATTTTGATGAATGACAGTAGATAGAGACACTTATTTAGATTTAGAGACACGTTTATGTTCAGTTATTGATAGATTTTACTGAAGAAGTCACCTTTTCTTCAGTTTTCTCTGATTTTATATAATAACCCTCAACTTTGAATCTGAGCTTTTATAAACAGCTTTATGTTCAATGAAGAGGAAAATTCATTTCAGAACTGACACAAAAGTAGCACTGGGTCTTTATGGGTTAACCCAGTGTTTCTCAAACTTTGAGGCAGGCCCCCCAGGGGAGGTGCGAAGGCCTGCCAGGGGGGACATGGGATGATTCCTGGGTGTTTTTCTTTTTTCTTCAGATTAGAACATGTAGCAGGTGGAGCTAATGTTTGAGTGTGAGAGTACCCTGGACTCAATTTATGGATGTACAACAAACCAATCTACTGCCATGGTGGTCTGTCACTAGACCAGACAAAGAGTTTAGGTTTGGACAATGGACAAGGATTGGACTGGAAAAGAAAAATGTGCAATGTTTCTGTTTTTGCACAGTTTGTACTTTAATGTTCTGAGATGTGAAACGTAAACGGGTTCATTGCAGCTGCTGATATTGTTCAAGTGTTCATCTTTGTTACCAAAATGTGTTTGTTGTTCTAAAAAAAGGAACTTTATTGTCATAGTTGTAAGATAATTGCACATTTCCTATTTGTATTTGGAAAAATATTGTCTCAGGAAGCAGTCTTGTTGAGTTTATTTGTAATATTCAAGCAACAATCTAAGTTATTTTTAATTTAAACAAAAAAATTATTCAAGAAAATGCAAAAAAATATTGTTATGATATTGATGTTTCTTTCAATAAAAGGTATAATTGCACCACTGTTTAAATGTTGATGGAGTTGAGGGGAGCCTGAAGATTTTTTCATCCTCCAAAGGGGGCCCAACAGAAAAAGACTGAGAACCTCTGCCTTAACCTGAATTGTCACATCTGAACCAAATCTCTTAAATAAATAAAAGCTCTGGAGAAGGATAACCTTCCATTGCTCCAAAACATGTCTGTTTCTCCCTTTCTTTGCAGCTCATACATTTCATATTTCATATTTTACATGACAGGTGACTGTATACTTCAGGCGATTCTGCCATTAAAATGGGAGGAGGGATCATTCCTTTATGAGAAATGTTTTATCATCTGTATCTTGCAGCCAATACATTTTGATAATGTAATAAACCACTCAGTATATTATTGCTGGATTATTTTCAGCATTTAGCATCTTTGCATATAAATAATAATAAAAAAAAAAATTCCATCACTGCAGTCAAAAGCACATAAAGGGGAGAGAGAACAATATGTTACTGCACTGTATAAAAACAGAGACAATTTAAAAAAAAAAAAAAAAAAAGTTCATTTCTAATTCAAGCTAATATGGCAGAGTGTCTGTTAATTATCTGTGTATGCAGTCGGGCCACATGGGAGGACCGCTATTGAGTTGAAAGCTTTTTAAATGAAGCAGTTAGAATATGCCATAAAGAAGCTATTAACTAATTTGTTCCCTATAATACGTTTTACATCGTCTTAAACTTACAACTTGGAATAAAAGAGCGTATTAATGCTATCCTTTTTTTGGTGATATTGGCTTTGATGCGTACAAATTTTTGTCGGGCTTCTGAAAACCCATTTCAAATGTCATCTCCACTTAAGAAAATGTGTAGCACACATGTAGTGTATGGGGAAGTATTTGGAAGTAGTTGCAGTAGGAGTAGAATATGGGAGACTTTGACACAATGCACAAGCCAGATGTCAATAAGCACATGAACATACACAGAAACACTCATAACTCTATCATGTTCCTACAGTGTGAAACTAATACTATAATTATGTGCCACTTTAGGTTGTACTGTAAACCTCTACATGTCTTACTGTGTGCACACTAGTATAAAAATAGGCTTCTGAACGCAAGACAGGTTTTAAAATAAAACACTGTGTTTCATATTCAGGTACCTCCATACTTAACACTGGCTTTTGTTCCATAGTTTATTCAATTTCACCATTGGTGAATCAGTTGAAATTCTTTCAGAACTGACGAGGGTAAGTGAGAAAGATTTTAAGTATTTAATGGAGAGACAGAGCTCATTGGAGGAAAAAAAAAAAAAACTCCATGTAGAAAACACAGAAAGAGTTTTGTTCACAGAATCTCACTTAGAGAAAGAGTTTTTTGCCAAAACATTTGGTGTGAATTATACAAGGTCAGCACATTCAAGGTCACTTTTCATTCAGCAATCTGTAGCTTTCAGTGAATATGATTCAGCAGAACCAACGAAATTGTGAAACTCAATATTTCAGAATGTTACAAAAGAAGACCTCGAGACATGCATGAAATTTACCAGAAAATGGTATTAAACTGAAATGCATAGAGTTATAGGTCCCCCATCATCATGGCTCAACACGGCATCTTTTTTTTATGATTTTTTGAGAAGCCAGTCCCACCATTAAGAAGTTATGAGCATATGGAATTAAAGTGGGGAGGAGTGGGCTAACACTCACAAAGTGTTGGCTATGAGAAAGGCCAGATGACCTGCCTGCTCATGTATGCATGTGTACAAGAATGCTTGTGTTGCATCAATGCATTGGAAGAAACTACTGCAGAAATCTTTTGTCCATGTGTGTCTCTGAGTCACCTGCTGTTTGAGAGTTTGTATACGTATTAGTTATAGATATCATTAAACTGTGAATGGGTTGAGGTATGGTTTTATGGTCACAACAGGCCTTCAGCTGTCACCATTGTTGCCCGACCACAGACACAGCTGCTAAATGTGGCGAACACCAAACAAACTCCACAGTAAAACCTTTTAACACCATAGTGGACCCAATATGTTTGTGTTTAAGACTAGCATTAGTTGCGCATTTAGTGTGAGACGCCCCAATATCAGTTTGGGTGGTAAGTGTCAGCAGCACCGGTGGTACAGTAGGGTTGACGGGGGTTAAACCTAGCTTCTTTGAAACAGGATTAACCCCCTGGCTTTCATGTGCACTGTGTGTAAGGGTGGCTCACATTTGGCCTTCCCAATCACGTTCACTCCATAGAGAGTTGAGGTCTGTCTGCAGACAGCTGAAACCTGAGAGTCCGCTTTCTTCACCAAATGTGCTCGGCGAAACCTAGCCTTTGCTTTTACTTAAAAACGTCCACCCAGACATGAGGCGATCTGAGTTTTTGATTTTTTAAAATTTTCAGCTGCTTCAAGAATTAAGAATACAGACAGAGGTGTATTAAATGCGGCTGAATCTCATTTCAGAACCCAGTCCCACCATAACTCAACTCAACACCTGAGTTGGTCTGTAAAGGGCATCAAGTTAACAAGAAGCCTCGCTGGCTTTTCAGACTTCTCCACCAAGATGTTTTACTGCCAAACAAGCTGCTAGTTGAGACTCGTGCCAGGTCTGCAAGGTGTGTTAGGGCAACGTTATGATTTACTTTGCAAGTGCTTCTGGGTCACGAAGTACATGTCGGCTATATACATTCATTGTTGCAGGATAAGTCTGGTCTAGCAGGTGTTGTTTGAGACAACCAGGGAGTAATCCTGGCTATGACAACCTCTGAATTATGGAGACTGGCAGCAGGCTGTGCTGAGAGAAATAGGATACTGTGCTTTCGGCTGCAGTGATTGAGTATGGTAGCACTTTGACTTAAGAGCAGCTCAGCCCATTATCTATCACAGAGCTCTTAAGACCACAATGGGTAAAATGGGCACAGTAATCCCATTATTAACTACAGTACATTTAAAGACAAAACACCATGACAAAATTTTTTAAATATTGGGATTTATTTTTTTTCTTGTGGGGAGAAACATAAAAAATATAGTTTGACTTATCACATCTCAAACCCTTTATAGTAACATTGTTAAGCAACTGTAGCAGAACACATAAAACAATTATCTTTTTTTTTTTTTTGTACTCTGACAGAACTGTGTTCCAAGTGTTATGCATGGACGTATGTAAACTCCACGCTAATAGTGACTTGTGGTGCTGCAGGTTTGCAGAAAATTGGGCAGAAAGCCTGTACTGCATGCCAAATCTGCAGTTTTTCTTCGCATGACAGATAAACATGCTAATCTGTGTTTGTTCCCTTGTCTTTTCCCATTTCCTTTCGGGTTTGCCTGATGCTATAATTTTCCGTTTGGTGTTGACACAGAGAAATCCTTCTTTACCCACATCCAAACAATAGTATATTATTTTCTAAAGGGGACTGTTAACAACTTTTCATGCTTTCTGCTGTTTTTGTTTATGTTGTTGGGTTTTTTTTCCCATTCTGATCATAATTGCTGTCCGTTTCCCTTGGTTTTCCTCTCTTATCCGCTCCTCTTTTTTGTTCCCTCACTGCTTCTGCTTGATGTGGCTGGAAAAGGGGTTGGGTAGTTGGGGGAGTTCAGATGGAGTAGAAAACACATAAATAAAACAAAGAAAAGAGAAATAAATGGGTAGCAAAATGAAAGGAAACTGTACTTACAGTGTATGTGGCTATGCATAGGCAAGTGAATGTTGCACTGGGTTGTGTTTATCTGTCTGGAACAGAAAATGGAGAGAGAAATTTCCTCAAAAGCTTGCACATTTGACAGTGCTAATGGGAGTGGGATGTCAATGGGATGTTGACTGTGCCTTCAAGACACTGCAGGAGTAAACGTCCTCTTGATGCTGCCTGTCAAGTGAGTCTGGCAAAAGAACACAGCAAATGGACAGGTGCTTTGGAGTATTTGCATTCAAGGCACTACTGTGCAGGGCTACCCTTGTCTCCACTTACCTCTGTTGTTCTGTTTAGATATGGATTTGTTGGGAGGGTAGACGGCTGGCTTTTTGTATAAAAGCACTGATGCCATTTTTCACAGAATGCATATTCAACTAATCAACTAACATATCTGCTTATAAAGCTGACACCCTATGTAACCAAACTCAGACACCAGAGAAACATTCCAACTGTCTATAGGCTGTAAAATCCCTCAGCCTCTGAATCATCTGCACTGTGTTGCTCTAGCTGGACTTGTCATCATATCGTACAGACTCTGATTGATATTCCTGTGGAAAAGCTGCCAAATCGCTCGGCTGCATTCTACAGAAGCTTACTGGTATAATGTGCATAATTCGCCATGCTCATTGTCAGCCATCCACTGCACTTCAGAATGATTATCCATAAAAATGTGGTGCACATATTCTCTCGAGTGTTGGATGTTCTGCTCGCTGCAGATTCTCATGTCAGTTTCCATGATTTTTCCTGGGCCTTTCTCAAGCTTTCTATATGATTTTTGGGTTCTCCACTCAAGGAGAGACAAATTGGCACAGCTGGAATGTGAAAGATGCTCTATGTGAGGAGTGTAAAATGAGCCTGGAAACATTATTGTCATGCTCCAGGGAATACATAATAGTGTTGTACTGTAAAACAGTCAGGCAAACAATGTTAAGATGCCTGGTATGATGACACTCAGGTCACAAATTACATAATGGAAATGTGGACACTATACTTTTGGATACATACGGTCAAGGCCTGACAGTAGTGACTCACAAGTGCATTAGTATGAGAAACTGATATTATGTTTTATTGCCGTTACATGTGACTTTTCTAACAATCAGTATATGGAGTTAGGAGTTCTGTGTAATGTATTAACCCATGAAGACCCAGTGCTATTTTTGTGGCAGTTCTCAAATGATTTTTTTCTATATCTTTAACCTTTCTTAATTGATTAATCAACATTTACTCTAATATTAGGCTCTGTATTCTGCATTTTTTAAGTGAAAATCAGGTATTTTTCTATAATTAATTCACTAATTATGTAGCTGTTTATTAAAGCTCAGATTAAGGTTGAGGATTATTCTATCCAAAATATTGTTTTTCTGCTAAATATATTGTTAACTGGACACAAAATATGTGTCTCCATCCACTGTCATTGATCCAACTCCATTGGTTTTACTGGTGAATCAATGTTGTAGAAGATGATGGTGTTTCCACGCTCACTACAGAGCCTCTGAACGTCCAAATGGGTCATATCTGATGACCATGAAAAGATGACAAACTGTATTTTACAACAATTGTTTACAAGGATTGACAGGATTAGTCTATCAACAGGTATTTAACATTTCATATCAGTGAATGGTTTAAATTTGACACATTTGTATCCTCTGTCAGGGCTTTGCTTTGCTTTGTATTGCAGAAGTCCTTTCAGCAATCAAATCCATGATTAGTTAAAGAAGCTGGCACATCTGGAATATACAAATCACAACAGGAGCATATAATGAGCACATAAGGAGCATTTCTGTGTTGAGTTCATTCTCTCCGTGCCATGTCTGTTTCTTCCAGGTCCTCTGGGTTCCCCCGCCATCAAAAGCAGGTATATAATGATTAATTCTCCTGTCAAGATCTGGAGTTGGTCTCTGAGTGCCTGCAATGGCAACTTACCGCTCCTAATGTGCTCAGTGTTAATGCTAATCCTAGGTACTGTGTGTATCAGGATCGGTAAAATGCAGAGGCCGAATTTTGCAACAGGGATAATATAGAATAATAAATAATAAAGACTTAACCTTTAACCTTGTTTTATACATAGAATGTGTAGGATATAAAACCATATAAAACTTGTGTTGAATATACAGGGTGGGGAAGCAAAATTTACAAAGAACATTTAGTTGTTTTTTCTCAGCAGGCACTACGTCAGTTGTTTTGAAATCAAACATATATTGATGTCATAATCATACCTAACACTATTATCCATACCTTTTCAGAAACTTTTGCCCACATGAGTAATCAGGAAAGCAAACGTCAAAGCGTGTGTGATTTGCTGAATGCACTCGTCACACCAAAGGAGATTTCAAAAATAGTTGGAGTGTCCATAAAGACTGTTTATAATGTAAAGAAGAGAATGACTATGAGCAAAACTATTACGAGAAAGTCTGGAAGATACTATTAAAGAAGAATGGGAGAAGTTGTCACCCCAATATTTGAGGAACACTTGCACAAGTTTCAGGAAGCGTGTGAAGGCAGTTATTGAGAAAGGAGGACACATAGAATAAAAACATTTTCTATTATGTCAATTTTCTTGTGGCAAATAAATTCTCATGACTTTCAATAAACTCATTGGTCACACACTGTCTTTCAATCCCTGCCTCAAAATATTGTAAATTTTGCTTCCCCACCCTGTAATGCTCATCATCTTGCATCTTTTGGGAATATGATTAGAAAGATAACTTTGTTCGAATGGCTTTCAGTGCTGCATATTATAACAATCCTTTATAATTGGAAATCAGAAAAGAGCTCAAACTTTACTTTCGAGCAAAAAGCTTGTTAAACAATAGTGAAAACACTTTCAATGTCAAAATGTAATGGAATGTAATAAGTTAAATTAGTTTGATCGTTCATTTATTCATTCATTTTCCAAATTGCTTAGTCCTGGTGAGGGCTTGGGGATGTTGGAGCCTATCCCGGCTACAAACAGGTGAAGGTGGGTTACCAGTTCATTGCAGGGCCAAAGCTCACAGCATCTAGTAATCCCAGGTCTCCCATCCAAGTACCAACAGAGCTCAAAGCTGTTGAACTTCCAAGATCATATAGGATGTGTTGTGTTCAGGGTAGTGTGGCTGTAAACCTAGTTTGAACATTTTATGTAAAAAATAGAAATAGTACCTGATGTAACTAGTAATCTTCAACCCATTACATTTCAAAAGTAACATTCCAGACACTGCTGACAATGCTACAAATATCTTGTGCCAGAACTGACTCAAATCTTTATTAGTTTTACTGAATTGGCTCGAGCAAACACTGCAAGGCCAAAGGTCTACAAAATGTGTTGGTCTGAAATTAGATAGAGATAATACACTGTAAATCACCCAACAATTCAACTAGCACTCACAGACTACATCCCTGTGGTCAGGAAGAGCCCATGTTTTATTGAAACCAGAGGGAGCTGCTTAGTTTGGTCAGTCACAGGTGCAGGGAGACGACAGCATGGTGCTGGGCCATGACAACTGTCAAAAGGTAAAATGAAGGCTCAGGCAGCATGGGAGAATGGGCTGTTGAGTCAAGCAAGAAATGTTTTTTTTTTTCTGTCTTTCTTCAGATGAAGGATGGGCGTGTGCGCAGAGCACTGTGATGGCTACAGGTGCAGCCCCTAGTCAGCCCCTCGTCTTCAGCCAGTCACACTTACTGAACCGTTGCTCTCCCACCCTATCCCTCAGAGTCCCAGAGGAGTCAGTTGACAGCTCCTCCACCAGGCCTCGCTGCAATCGAGAGCTAGCAACAGGTGCCGCAGGCTTTCGTCGGCCTGGTGTGTTTCTCTGAAAAAGACTGAATTGAGGAGGTGATGTGAAATGGTTGCTGACAAGGAAACATGTCCCTGACAACGCTGTGTTTGGATACTTGAAATACCACATAGCATGTTAACTGTGGCATGATGGCCTGAAAAAACAAATAATGCCTATATAAGGATATGCATTTTCACATATAAATAGTACTTATGCTGAAATTGCTTGCCTGACTTGGTTTAGGACTTAAAATGAAAACAACTTTACTTTGTGGCAGTTCAATAAACCATGGAACCCATTGCTTTGATGTCAGAGTGGTTCCTTGTTATCATTTGTGCATGTGGATGTGTGTCCTGTCTGATCTCGCTGATCCTCCATGAGTAACACCACTCATAAAGATGAAAACAGCATTGTTACTACTACCACATGTTTCTTGCCTGCCCCCTTTTGAAAATCATCTCTGTCTTTGATAACCCCTAAATTGTCTGATGGATCTCGACGAGGTAAATGCAAGTGGCTTCATAAAGTCCCTTTTGAACAATAGCACTGAAAATCAGATAAGATTGGAACATTTTTTTATGCTTCGATTTTCAGTGATGTCATATTTTTTGGATTGTGAACAGAAAAAAAAAAAAATCAAGTCACTTATCAAGTTAGAATTTTGTTCGTTCAGTATTCCAAGACTGTGTTGACAACATTCATAGCAATTCTTGTACTGAGTGTGGTAACATCTCTGGTATAAAAAAAGGATTGCAAGGGACTATGGAGTTTAGAGTGATTCACACTCAGCAACTGGAGGTAAAATGATAAATACAGCAAATGTACCTTATATGCCAGACACCCTTGCTTGGAAACTTGACATAGCTTTTAAAAAATCCCACAGCTCCTTGATTGAGCTACCAGTCATGTAGCTTAAAAAGCGTGTGCTGTGCAGTTACTGTGGGAAGGTGCCTTGGTGGCTGCAGACTCTGGCTATTGTTGATTTGCGCACAACTGTGTGTGCATGTCCATGTATGGCCAAGCTGTGGCCCACACACGCTGCCGACTTTGTAAACGCCTGTGTCGGGATCAAACGCCTGGCTATCCACACACATAGTTGATTAGTGAAGGGCAGCTCACAATGGCTGCAACACCGAACACTGCCGGACAGATGGCCTCTATTTCTGTAAGTCTTTCTAGATTGTCAGGATTCAAAGTATTTTATTTGGCATGTGATCTACAGTCATAAAAAATGAGGTAAGAAGCTACTTTTGTATGTCATGAGTACACTTTTCTATTTGTCAAACCTCTAACTTCCTTTATCTGCACATTTGATTATTAGACTTTTAATTTTCATTACGTGGTGTCTTTTCAGTGTGGCACTTTTCTTTCAATCTTGTCTTTTTTAATCACTTCTTCTCCACCCTGCGCACAGCGAGACTGGACACACTTTCTTTTGTCATCGCAAGTCCTTGGTTTTGTTTCTTAATGCTTCATTTGAAAACCAATTAGCTTCTCTCTTGGATTCAATTACCAAAGTGAAAGGCTAGTGCTATCTTGCCTCTGCAATAATAACTAAATAATTGTATTCACACCCAGCTCCACCCCCAACCTGCCTTTGGCGCACTGCTCCTTCAACCGAAGTCTAATCCCCCCCTCCTTTGGCCTTGGCCGCATGCTATGTGAATTGATTCAAACTTGGAGCGACTTTATCATTCACCGATAAACAAAACACAACTGTTGGCTTGGTTCATCTTTCACAATCAATGAGCTCGGGAACATTTGAAATGGATTTCTCCTTGAGGATATGGTAAGTGCCTTGAAAATGTACTCCATATTTCCATCGCTGTTGGCACAATTTGACATGGGTGTCTGGGTGTGTGCTTGTGTGGCCTAGGAAATGTGTGTAAAAATTAGCGTACATGTGTGACAGAGAAAGGTCTGATGTTGTGGTTGTGTGACTGTGTGTGTGTGTAAGGGTGTGCGTGAGTGCGTGTCAGCAGTCAGTCAGAATCTGGAAAGCATCACTACTCACCACCACCGTTGACGATGTGTGCCTACAACACCAGGTCTGCCCCGAAATGGTCTCAGACAGCAGAGAATATGTTTGTAATGAGGTTAAACCTGAAGAAAAATGATATGTTCAGACGTTATAATTGTGTGTGGCTTGATTGCTTCGCCACATGATCTTTATTATATATTCAACTTCAACCGACTCTTGCTGAAACATTGTTTTTGTAGGAAAAAATTGTGTTGTTTTTATTTTAATGTATTTTAACTATAACCTCATTTATTACACTACGGCTTATAAAACACATTTCAAAACATTTGAGAAACTGGAGTCATGTTTTTTTTTTTACTTTGGCTCTGTTGCTATCTAAAATGTTTGTGAAAGCCCCTATGACTGTTCACACATTAAAACCTTTAAATACTCATATCCCACATGTAGTCTTTTACTGTAGCTGATGAAAACACGCTTTTATTTGCTTACTCGCAAAGACCACCGGCTTAGCTCTGTAAAGCATCTGACTTCACACCGCCGTTAACTGCTGCCACTGGAGGTGTCGCGATTGGATTTAATTGGCACTCCATTACAAACATTCACACACACACCATCCGCTCACATTTCATAAGGTAAATCTAGTAGTTGCCGCGTGGCTTGCTGACCTTAAAACAGTATTCACTTCCTATATTGGCTGAGGCGGTCTTGACCAGCGTAAATCACCTTTCCCGCTGCTTCAATTACATTCTCTGCCTCTGTCACCAGCCGCCCCAAACTATTTCAAGGCTAATTGCTTCCGACATAAACATGCAGTTACCGTATTGATATGTGGTTTGGGGAGTTAAATTATGCACAAGCATCGTTTAAAGCCGCACTTGAACCTGAGAAGTGGAAGTTTAGCTGGTGGGACTAGGAAGGGGAAATACCTTAAGTAGTTCTGAATGCATGTGAGGAACCCACAACATTAGCCCACATCTGCTTTGGCATAATTATCATGTTATCTGTGATCCATAAGAATTAGGTCAACACCGCTGTGGAAATTTAACAGTGCTTGTTTTATTAATATGTAGATTTTCAAGTCAGATTTGCATAAATGAACTGCATTCCAAAAATTCATGAAACCAACATCTGTTTACCATTGTGCAAAACACACCTTGAGTTAACTCGGAATTTGAAATGTCAACTTTAACCTTAGGAAATTGGCTGCTACACTCAGTATTTAGAGATACTGATTACATTTTAGATTCAAAATGAAATAGAATTGCAAATGTAGTCCACAGTTAATAATACATTTATTGTCTGGAGTATGATCCCTGTAGACTTCTATGACGTGGACTCCAAAAACAGAGTGGGATTACAACTGCGAATGAATGGAGCCTCTTTCTAATGGGCCCCGCTCCTCATACTGGCGAGGAAATAATAATACAACTCAGTCCTAGCAACACAAACTTTACATGTCACATCAGCCTGGGTGATGATTAAGTTATGTAAACAGTTTGGAGTGGGTCAGTGATTTCGCTTTGCTCTGCAGTGTTTGTCTCAAAGATGTGGTGAAATGTACATTGTACGTGCTCCCGAGGGGACAAGAGAAGATCAACAAGAAAAATCATCAGCGTTGATGGAAATAAAAGCAAGCATCCATCTTTATTAAAGTTCCTGGTTTATGTTAGAGGACCTCAATCCTCCTTGAATTGTAAACTTTTCCTGAAAATAAACAGCTGTTGGAAAAGAATAAAAAGAGACTGAAATTAATCATTGCAATTTTTTTTTATCTCTCACATTCAGTGCATCTATTAAAATGCCTATAATGATTTATAAGAATACACTATATAAGAGAAAAAATGCACAGCTCCGAAGAGTGAAACTGTCTCAACTGATTTAATGACTAAAAGTTCTTGCAAAAAGTTAAGTTTTCAAAACTTACATTGTAATTGATTATTATTTCATATTGGCCTTGCTTTTTGCTGAGGCCAACACACGTTCCCATACATCCACACATCTGCAAGACGTCCATAAGTGTTTGATCCATTGATAAAGGGAAAAGATCCTGAAGCAAGTCGTCATTAAATCGGTGTTGGTTTATTTGTGTAAGACACTGGGGCTCAGAAGGAGAGCTGAGTACCGCAGGGGTGGTCCCGATTAAGTGGAATTCACATGTTGCGCAGTGATGGACAGGTTTGCAGAAAGTGAAAAGAAAAAGTCTGCAAGCAAATACAGATGAGCATAAGGAAGTTTAGTTTAGGAGGACTAGAGTGTGAGAGGGATAGGGTGTGAATGATGTGTTTTCGGAGGAATATCTAAAAGATGTAGTCGTGTGAGACTAGTTTTTGTATATGAGCAAAGGGGGATGGTGTAGTAGTGAGGGCAGGGGGCACATGGGGCATCGTCCCCAGGGCTTTACTGTAGGGGGAACATTTAGAAGCAGCTGTTTTCAGAGCTGCACTAAATGGAGACCTTGTCCTATACCTCTCTGAGCTTTGGATTCTCAACCCCCTCCCCTTACCCAGCTCGTACCAGTACCTCCCCAAATCCACTTTGCTCTTTTTTTCCTTTGCAGAACACAGAGGAAGGGTCAAGGGTGTGTGTACGTGGAGGGCGGGGGGTGGTAGGGTGTCGGCCGTCTCAGCTGAAGCCATCATCAGCCACTCTCCGTAACCCCCACATACCAACCTCCCTGCTCCCTTTTCCTGCCTGTTGCGGCCCTAGACAGGATCTCATCTCACACAACTGGCCCGGGCTCCCTCTAAAGTGTCAAAGCGAGTCTTAATTTAAAAGCCCATGGGCCCATTGCTAACTATTCAGCTATGCTTACCACTCAATTATGTTCCTGTCCCATTTTCCCCCCTGCTGAAACCCCCCTCTAAAAACATTTAAAAGCTCTTTGTGGTGGGTCAACCAGGGTTTCACTTTCCTGGTGCCCTGTCCTCTAAGACCAAATTAAAAGATATTAAAATTCTGTGACAAAAGATACATGAATGAAGAATGAAGATAGACCATGTGACACATCAGACAACATCCTTACTCCCTGATATGTTAGGCTACTCAGTGTTTCTCACAGTATTTAACAGCCCCTTTGGTAGCCATTAGTTAAATTAAGGATCGCCTCTTACTCTTTTAGTTGTCAGTGAGAAACAAATAATGTACTTATCCTCCAGTGTTTCCCGAAAAACCCTGCGAGACCTTGAGGCTTGGAAACATTTGCGAACATTCAGGAAACATCCAGAGGAAAGCGTTCCCCGTCTCTCTTCCCCCCCGCTTCCACTCCTCGGCTCTTTACCAGCAATAGTTGTGGGACCAGGGAGCTTGAGAAAGGTCAAAGGTGAATGGGAGAAAAGTACAGATGACTCTCAGATGGATTAGTTCTAAGTGATCTAGACTCTACCGCACAGCCTCAACATCTAAAAGGTAATTTTTACGAGACGCATAAGATCAGGAATTTCCACCGTCAGGCAGTTTTGAAGATAATTCATGATACATGAAATACATTTAAGCAAAGAAAGAAACCATATTTGGTCAGTTATGAGGTTCAGTTGCAAAAAAAAAAAAAAAAAAGATATTGTTTCCCAAATTACATACTTTATTATTTCTGTTGGTTTATATTATCTCATAAAAAATAAAAGTTAGCATTATAGTTGTGCTATGAATATTACATGCAGTTCATTCATACTAGCCTAGATAACATTATCAGTAAATTAGTGGAGCGTAAACTCTTTGACAAATTGTGAATCCTTACACAGAGGTGGGCGAGTAATCATTAATCTTTGGTACATGTGAAAACGGAGTCGGGTGGCTTAACACTCTTAAACTTAAATTAACTGTGATCCATCATCTAAACTGTATCTCAGTCTTCCAGGAAAAGGACATGATAAGCGAGAGGCTGCTTATCAAAAACCAAACACTGTATTCATTTGTATCTTTCAAAAATTACCAAGCAAAGTCTGAATTTCCAGATGCTGAGTTGGATTTCATTCAAGGTGGATAAAACTCCCTCAAAGTGTCCCAGTGTAAAGAATCACTTGGATATCTACTATCACAATGAAAAAACACCAGTGTGACCCGTCTGCCATACAGGGAACTGTACGACGGATATGTGAAATTCATAAGGAATGTGCATTTTCAGTGAACCATAAACCCAGTACTGGATAATTTGATTTTCTCTGTAATTGTGTCTTATATGATCTAATGCGAGTCATGTTTAAGATGAGTGTGTGCCTGTTTTAACCGAAATCCATGTGGTTGGGGTTGAAAAAATTCTCTGTAGCTTTGAGCTTTTCACCAGTGCTCACCTCTCACTAATAAAATAAAATGGGTTTTACTTGAATGCATTTTACAGCTATGTGGGATATTAATAAAAAACATTATTTCCTATCAGAATGTTATGTTGGTCTATCTTGGAAACAGGCTAATTCAAACCATCCATCTAAAATACATTGCAGTTGTGTTTCTCACTGCAAACATCACTGTATTCTGTGCATTATCAGTCTGAAAACCTGAAATCATACACTTTTTTCCGTCATGATTGTCATGATTTTTACAATTATATATCCTTGGAGTTACAATTTTGATTATAGTAGAGTGGTATAGTGAAATACGTAGTTTCTTTTTTGCTTATTGACATGCTAATATGAACCAAATAAGTTCCTGGGTTTGTGTCAATCAAGGTTATTATCATTAGCAAAAACGAACGAAATGACAAAAACTAGAATTGAAAAAACATTTTCGTTAACTGAAATAAATCAAAACTATAATTAAAAGAAAAAAACGATAATTAACTGAAACTGTATTGTACGCTTGCAAAACTAACTAAAATGTATAAAAATTTATAGATAAAATTCCCTTAGTTTTCGTCTTTTGTCAATGTCGGATTGATATCAAATTGTCTTTCGGCACTTCACGATCCGTCGCTTCCATTCACTTGTCGTTTAGAGTCGGCTTCTCATCCCCACTCTACCTGACAATCCGCGCATCACTAATTTCTCTGAATATGACTGCGAGGAAGATAAAATATAAGAAAAAACTAAAACTAAGCATGTAGAAAAAAAAAAAAAAACTAATAAAAACTAGCAAAGCTGCTCTAAAAACTAATTAAAACGAACTGAATTAGAGAAAAAAAAAGTCAAAACTAAATAAAACTAAACTATAGTGAAAAACCCAAAACTATTATAACCTTGGTGTCAATACCTGCTGCTATTCACATATTCTCTATATTTCTTTACTTCTGCTTAATGATGACTCTACCTTAGAACTTTCTCTACAGCAGAGGCGTATATGCGGATATGGGCTGCCCTCACTGCAGCCAAGAAAATGCTGGCATTGAGATGGCAGCCGCCTCATACTTTATCACAGCAGCAGTGGATCAATTTTTTTCTAGATGTAGTTATGATGGAGAGGTCAGTGGCCTGGATGCATGCAGCCAGTCGAAAAACCCATAGTATGTGGGATGGTGCTTACAGTATGGTTAAAGAAAGAGTGCAACATAATTATCTATGACTATCCTGATCACCTATCTGTAAATTATATTCTCTTTCAGCTATATACATGTATTTGTTTTTATTAGTGGTTTTCGTATTTTGAGATCCAGGTTGGGTTGGTATGGGGGTCGCCATTGGTTCTGGGGAGGTGGGGTTTATACTTTATGTGTCACAATATCATAAACAGTGAAATTCTTTTTTTTTATTGTACTTTTGGACATATACAATGAAAATAAATTTTAGAAATGATAAAAAAAAAAAAACATATTCTCTTTTTACATTTTCTCTGACCTTCAAGTTTTGCTGGAGCTCAAGTGTATAGAGTGAAACTATGCAAAAAAAAAAAAAAAAAGAAGACATTTGCATGCAAAAGTTGTGAAATCCTTCATGATTTGGTTTCTGTCTTTCCATTATTTCAATACAAGACAACATCAGATTTGTCTCATGGGTGATAGAAGGGAGATGAAAACTAAAGAGAGTTGTGAATTTTACCTCAGTCATAGCTCTCCACTTCCCTCTCTCTTACCAAGCATTTTCCTCTCTGTCGCCCATATTTTCTACTTTCATTTCAGTCAAACATGCCCTCTTAGATGCCCATTCCTCCTCCTCTTACCTCCATACTTTCCTCATCCTCTCCCAAAAAATGTTCGCCTTTCACATCCACTTCTATAATGAGACACACTCAACATAGCAGTATCCCTCTAACACCAGTCTCCTACTATCTCTTATCATTCACTCATTGTTCTCTATCCTGTGTTTTTCTCGCAGTCTGTCCTCTCTGTACCTCTTTCAATTTTCTCACATGTGGATTTGATTATTGAAGCTAATGCAGAACATACAAGTAAAGGCTGGAGGGTAGGGTGTGGGGCATGTTTGATATAAATCCCTATATGCCAGCTCATTTTCTCAACATGATCTGGGAAATAAAACCCACCATGCTACTACTCTCTCACAATTCTTTTGTATTTTTTGTTTTGTTTCTTTGTTTGTTTTTAGCTATGTTACCATGTAAGGTTAAGTTTTAGTTGAATGCAACAAGCATTTATTTTCAACTTGACTAATGAGACCAGTATCTACCATAAATGATTAAAACATACACTGCATGATAAATAAATAAATAAATATGTATGTATGTATTTATGAAAGTTATAATATAAGAAGGTTTATGTGAGGTGTAGTTGTCTTACTCAACTGAACAGCTCAGAATATCTAGAATTGGTTATTGATTTGTATGACATTGATGACTTTAATCTACATTATGTGGTAAGAAATGTGGTCTATAAGATGCATTTATGATTAATCATAGGCTGTGTCCAAAGGATATAAAAGCTGTTTCCAGAAAGAGCAAGTAAATTTGAACCGAATTTTTGAAAAGTCAGAAAAAAAAACCAAAAACCTGCAAATTATTACCTCCGCCAAGGAGGTTATGTTTTTGCCAGGGTTTGTTTGTCTGTTTGTTTGTTTGTTTGTTTGTTTGTCTGTCTGTCCGTTAGTGTGCAACATAACTCAAAAAGTTATGGACAGATTTGGATGAAATTTTCAGGGTTTGTTGGAAATGGGATAAGGAAGAAATGATTAAATTTTGGTGGTGATCGGGGGTGGGGGGGCCCACTGGGGGGGCCACTGATCAGCCTTGGCGGAGGTCTGCGCTCTCCGAGTGCTTCTAGTTTATAATGAAATTAGTGCTGTCAAACAATTAAAAAATTTAATCAGATTAATCACAGGGTTGCTGTGGATTCATTTTGATTAATCACTGTTAAATATCATTCATTTTTAATCTATATTAATCGTGTTCCATTTTGCATGAGCAAACAAACTCAAGAAAGACGGGAATATATATGCACTTAACGTGTTTATTAACACCTTCAACAGTTTCAACAAAACAACTTGAAACAGCTGTTCTGTCTTGGTTTTTTTGTCCTCATGTTTCCATCCAGAGGTCCAATGTACTGTTTAGTGTCTTCCATCTTTATGGGTCGGTTCTGCTGCCTGTCACTACTGGATCAACTGCCCATTTGCACATGCGCAACGTTAACTCTACTTGGACAAACTGCTGGAAAAGCGTTGTCAGAGACGTTCAGAGCCATTCTGCGCTGCAGATGGGTTAATAGCATTAAAAAGTTTTAATCAGATTAATCATGATGATGGATTAATCCACGTCATCGGTTTAATTTTGACAGCCCTACTTTAAATACAACAGTTTGGACCAAATAAGCAACATTACACAAGACTCTAATGAACATTACACAAGACTGTAAAAATAGAAAAAGGAGAGGATTATGTTGTTTTTCCTTTAAAATGGCTGTATTGTCTTTTTTCATGGATGAGACAAGAGGAATAATTCAGTCTCCTCTGTAATGTTATTATTATTATATTGTTATTATTGCCTATTATTTTTTGCTTCAATTTACTGTAGTAATCTATATTTTGAACTGGTATTTATCATGGTGTGTGCTACTGACCTCTTGACCATGTTGCTCTTGTAAAAAAGATCTTGATCTCAATGGGATTCATCTGGTTAAATAAAGGTTAAATAAAAAAAAAAAAAAAAAAAAGAATGTTGTTATTTATATAAATATTTTCCAGTGCAAAATTAAAACCTGCCAACTGAATATGTTACTTTCATTCATGTCATGATTCATCCAAACCTAGCATGTAGTACGTAATATGTGACCAGTCTTAAAATCTGAAGAATGTCAAAGTTATATCAAGTGTGTAGACTGAAGAGAAGGAGGCAATGTGACACCACCCATGGTTTTTGGCCATTTTCTTTACTTTTTCATTGATTTCACTCTCAAGCCACAGTTGTTGCCCTTTGGTGGTTGCATTAACACCACCCACTATGCTGGAGTGTGGGCCATAGTTCACTCTATACTTACAATAAATATGGATAGCCAGCTCGGGGAATGTAATCACATGAATACTTGCTGCCAGATATATAATTTCATAAAATGAGAGTCTGATTTGCTAAACTACATTTTAGTGCAAATGAAGATTTCTGATTTTTGCAGCTTGACACATTATAATTAGTACATAATAGAGCTAATGTTACATTTTAATGTGTCAAATGATGTCACCAACATTTCCATGTAAAAATAAAACAAACTCCTGTAACATTTGCCAACAGCTGCCACATAATGTGACATCCTGCACTCGATACTACCATAAGAGCCATGTAGGATACAGTATGGATGTAGCATACAGATGTGCTGCCAATTCCAGTATTTAATCGAATTTTGTGTTCATTGATTTCTATGTCTGTCATTTTGTTACTATGTCACTTTCATTTTTAATGTAAGATGAATAATATGTTATTTGTATATTATATTCTTCAACAAATTGCACAGGCTACCAGCCAACTAAACTGTCATTTAAGTAGTCAACCATTTTGAGATAATTTTCTAAGAATGAGGGATCACTCTCTCTGTTTACTAATTTCATCTAAAGGGAGCTCAGATTAACAACTCAAGTGTGTTTGATCACAACACTCAGAATTCAATTAGTCTTGAAGTTAATATTTCAAGTGACATTTCATCCACTTCATTATAATTACAGTTTATTTATTTATGGAAAGCATGCCTTCATTACTTCATCATATCATCAGATGCTTGAAATACACTGCCATTTAGCTGCCTTACTGCTGAAGGATTTCTAGTTTTGTAAGATACTTGTGACAGATTCTAACCATTACCCCATCAGAGTTAGATAAAAGAAAAAAAAATAGACAGTGAAATGAAAGTTGATCAGAGGTGAAACATTTGCTGCAGCAGATAAGAAGCAGCAAATTGAGTGCACACCATAGACACAGGGCTCTTTTCTGACTCGCCTGTTATACTTTACCCCCTTCCTTTTTTCAGCTTTTGTTCTTTGGAGGAATTTTTCTGAAGGGGAGAGAAACTAATCATTTAGTTTGGGTCACAAGTAGAATTGTTAGCAGAAAGATTTCCCACACCACAAAAACACTGCAAGATGTTCTACATTGTCATCACCTTAGGATGGCACTGCCAGATCCAAACGACTGAGTTTTTCTTACACATGATAGTAATTAGCACTGGTACTCATGCTAATCTCACTTCGGGTAATAGGAATAATTTTAACCAAAGACGTTGCCCACTTTGACCAAACACACTAGAAGTCATGCCAGGAAAGACTGGCTCACATCCACAGCTATGCAAAGCTGCTTTCACACCGTCAACTATGTCTACTTATTGCAACCCCCCAGCTGAGTATACTCACGTACAAGGTGCTTCTCTTTTCTTCTCCCCATTTCTGCAAACTTAGCAAAGAAAGTTATTTTCATAACGTAAACACTTTACTTTGAGACATTCTTTTCTTCACTGAAAGGCCTGTTTAGGGTCTAAGATTGACGGGGAACCTTTGGGTGCTCTTAGCAGGATGTGGTTTGCTCTTAGCTGGCTCAGGTAAGCCATTTATTCCCATTAGTGCTGATGGTGGAATAGTGCTTTATTCTTCTTTTACCTGTCATGGCTGCCAGATGTAGGTCTGTAGCACTCTGCAACTACAACTTTGACAACAGAGTCAAAGGCATAGCCCCAAGTCTGGAAAACAGCCACTAATTGGCTGAGCTCACAAGCATGTTTTTTGGTTGGATTTCTCACATCTTTGAGAAGGCAGAAGCGACTTATCTCATGAAAAACATGACTTTGACAGCCTTTTGTATGTTTGAAATGCTGACAGTGTGAACTATTTGATGACATTAGAAATCCATGAAGCTGTTTATGTGGTGTTAAGTCCCACATCACTTCCTGTTATATCACTTAGCATACCAATGTGTTTACAAAAAAAATGGAAAGAACATAAATATACATTAACATACACATTAATTATAGAAGATTAGGAGTCAGTGTACTCATAGTGGTTAGCCACACTGAGATGTAAGACATGGTTTAAGCTGAGAGACATTCTCGCAGGCAGTTTGAGGTTGTTTTTATTGTTTGCTTCTCTCACTGGAAACTTCTGAAGTGACAGAGAAGTATTTGCACCAGACAGTTAAGCTTCCCTCTTAGATTTTAATTAATTTTGTGTTTATCAGGATGCCTACACAAGTGTTGAGTCACTGCTGTCATTCTAAATCTTGTAGATGTATTCATGTAGGTGGCTGGGCCTGTTTTCCAATAACGCCTGGCTCAACATTTCTCTCAACATGTGCCTCACACATTTCGGTTTCTAAATCCAAATGCTGTTGTGTCCCGCACTCTGACTTTACCATTAGCAATTAGCTCATCTCCACTAGGGAAAAATAGAACTGGCAAGACATTAAAGCACCCTGGTGATATGTGAAGCCTTTAAATGTATTGCGTTCCATTTAATAGAAAGAAAAGAGGGAAATAATCACCAAAAGATGTGTGACAAACCAGCAAAACCCGTAAAGGCTGTCTTCTATTACTGCACTGGAGAAACAGAGTTAGGACTTGAGATGAAAAGAGGGAATATAATGGTGCTGTTCTATAATTGCTGAGTCCTTTAGCGTGTTTGTCTGGCCGTCATTCGGTCTGGACATTCGGAGATAGCAGATCCAACAGTCAAGTGGTGGACAGAGACGGGATGAATGGGATTGATTACACCGTAACATCAGATATACCGAACCACTAATCTGATGGTCTATCTGCAGTCATACATCTTCATTTATCATGCACCCTCATGTCCGTCACCACCATGGCTCAGGGGCAGCCCAGGAGCCAGACGGGTAAACTCCTTTATGCAAGTGCATCTCAAGATGCGGTATCTGTGCATCAATCAACCTGTCTGGTTCTATTCAATGCCCTTCCAAACATAACTTTCTGGTCTCTGACAAATGTTGCAGTTGTAACTTTTGTTGCTGAAACCTTGACTGTTTGGAGTTATGTTTTATTTATATCCCAAAACAATAATAAATAAGGCAAGAGTAAAGGTGATCTGGTTCTATGATGGTTCGCATTCAGGCCCCTGTAAACACATGTTTCCTCCTTTGTAGACATTTTTGGGCTTTTTGCTACTCTGCCAGCATATGCTTTGTATCAGCACGTATGTGATCCAATTCATAAGCCTGTACTTTGTCCCATTATCTGGTTTGCTAATTACCTCAATCTTGTCACTTAAATGCAATTATGGACATCACGGTATGCTTCGGATGGAAATACATTTGGTACAGAAGGCTGGGAGGGATCCTTCGGCTTGGCAGAGGTTCCATCAGAAACGAAAAACAAAAACATGTTCTAAAAATGGATGGCAGGATTTCTTATGTTTTTGATCAATGCAAGAAGGACAGGGATTTTGACGTCTGTATTATGCTGAAATGTGCATATAAAAGCCCGCATACAGTAACCATGCACCATAAGTGCTGCTAAAAGGTGCGTGATGGAAAGCTTGAAGTTATTCCCTAAGTGGAAATGAAAACCAGGGCTGAGCAACCGGGACATTATTTCCTTTGCAGATGGTTACTTCCTTTTCCACCAACTTCTAAAAGGAGTTCTGTGGTGGCCTGGGAGGAGGACTTCTAGCTGTTATCATAAGCGGCAGTGAGACATCATCTGCTTCAGAGACACTGGTCCATCAAGCTCTAAGGCAATTACACAGAGAGCAGAGAGGTCAGAGAGTAGGGAAGGCAAGATTGAGCCTGCCGGATCAGCTTATCAGATAGCCAGAAACCTAGGAACAGCTGAGGGAACGAGGGCAACTTTTTTCTAAAGTCAGGAGAGTTCAGTGCAAAGACAGAGAGCAAAGGTCATGAATTGGAGCTTTATTTCACAGATCTCTTCATCAGGAATATTTTAAATTTTTCAAGCCAAGTCAAGAGGGTGTCAGTGGATTAGAATAACTTTAAAACACCGGGATGAGCTGTGAAAGTGTGTTGTATCTGCCACATTAACATTAATCAGCACAGGCTTTTTCAAGGACACCTATATATAAATGTATTTAAGAGTTTAATGGTGATCTAATACTTTGGAGAAGTACACGAAACAAAGGAGGGTTAGCATTTTTTCCCTTTATCTAGTGGTGTAAATAAACAGTGGGACCACAGTATCACATTTCAACTTGCTGACAAATGTCTTCACTCAGTTCCATAATACAAGAGTAATAGCTTATAACAAAAACGACCACTCTCAAAGGCAATACTATAAAAATACATTTTTATGAAAGTCAAAGCTCAGATCTGTTTTTGTGATTATCCACAGGCACACAGACCCATACAAGTATGCTGAATGCCATATATTAAAGAATGACTCAGATGTCTAGAGGCTGATTTATCACAGTTGCCACATGCTCTGTCCTCTCAGCCCATCAGAAAATTCGGTTTCATTGTCAACTGTAGATTTTTGCTAGGCCTAGCGTGGCTCAACAAGAAAGGTTCAGGAGTTTAACGAGAGCAGTCAACAGAGTGCCCTGGCTAATAAACCACCAGCTGGTCACCTTATGATGGCTGACACAGACAGGGTCCAAATGGCCTAGGTTTCATTGGGACAGTATACAGCACAGTGGAAATGCAGCCAATGAAAAATTTAGGGCTGCCACACCACCTGAACAGCACGACCCATGTAATGTTCCTCCGCAGCAACATCCTCTTCATTCATCTCCCATCCGTTTTTACGTCCGTTTTTACAGCGCTTGATTCTTTTCGTCTTCTTATGTGGAAGATGATTTGAAACACACAGTTCTCGTAAAAGTGCTGCATCAAACCAAACTGTATTTTTCTTCCTTTGAAGATATGATCCTTTCCATCTGTAACTAAGTCTCTCTGAGAGTCTGTCTTCATCCCTTCACTTTGTCTGCAGTTGATAATGCCAGAAGAAAGCTAGGGACGCGAAGTCTAAACATGCTTTGTTCATATCTTGCCAGCATGTAATGCACAACGTGATCTCCATCTACTAAATGTGCCCATTTATCCCACTAAAATGGTCAAAAATGCTCCAGCCTGTATTCATTAACAGTAATGTGTCTAAATGCTACAGGGAAAGGCTCTGTGTTTATTTTGACTCATGCAAAACAATCTCCATCTCCATTCCACTCTCCCGCCAGATTAATTGGTGTAATTGACTTGTGTTTGCAACACAAGGTAGAAGGCAGACTCCTTGACACCGCCAGCGTGGCAGCCAGGAGCAATTGGAGCACCACATAGCAGCAGCTGTGACGAGACAACGAGGCAAGCACTCTGGGTAATTTAACATGGTTTAGGTTTGGTCCACACATACAATCAAATCAGTTGTGGCAGCACTGATCCCAGTGTATAACCTAGATATGTAGAACTTGGCATAAAGCACACCTCAAGACTGTTTAAAAAAAAAACATTTTCGCGCAGTACTTTCCTGTGTTGTTCAGCCGTAGATGCTGCCGTTGAGACAATACGTCAACTACGTGTCAGGATCTCCATCAACAACTCAGCACTTCCTTTAAAATAATTTCTTCACTCGAGTGGCAATCTATCAGCAAAGAGTGGGGTTTACAGGACCCTGATGACATATATGTGACACCCAAGAGATCCTCCACAATACTGCATCCGAATTATGACCTCCCCCTCTGAGCCCTGTCATTGGTTTGCACTAGTCCTGACCCCGTCTGCCTGGGTATATGGGTATCCACAAAGAGGAAGTGGAAACATACCTCTTAATACCGTTAGGGTTTCAACACTTGTTCAGTTACCATAACGAAAAGACACTTACATCTATTACTAGACATATAAAGAATACAAAGAGGTTTAACCTAACCCACTGGGGGACTTTTGAACAGAATGTATGAACATTTTTCCACTTTTAGTTGCAGAAAACCTGTTTTGACTCACTGATGAAAACATTATACAAAGCATATTATACTGCAAATTTTTAACCCATAAAGACCCAGCACTACTTATGTAGCAGTTCCCAAATGAATTTTTCTCTCTATTTAACCTTTCTTACATGATTTATCACAATTTATTATAATATTATCCTCTGTATTTTGCATTTTTCACTGTAAGTCATGTATTTTCATGTATTTAATTTCATATATTTGATTTAGATGTTCATAAAAACTCAGAGTTCATTCAAAGCTTATTATATCAAAGCAGAGAAAACTTAAGAAAAAGTGACTTTTTCAGCAAAGATTTCATTAAGTTAACAAACTAAGTGTCTCCATCTACTGTCATTGAACCAACTCCATGGGTTTTACTGGTGAATCAATGTTGTAGAAGATGACGGTGTTTCCATGGTAACTACATAGCCTCTAAATGTCCAAATGGGCCATATCTGATGACCATGAAAAGATGATAAACTGCATTTTACACCAATCATTTACATGTATTGATAGGATTAGGGAATCAACTGTTATTAAACCATTTTAAATCAGTAGGTGGTTTGAGTCTTTAGGGGTTGAAGGGGTTTTATGTAGCACTGATATATATTCAAAATGCTCAACAAGATGAGTGAGTCCTGTACCAGAACACACTTATGACTACCAAAATCGCCAATAAATCAATGCTTTGTAACCACAGGCAGTATCAGTCCCTGAATAAAGTATAAATGTTATTGTTTACACACATCTTTAACATGGTATTATCAAGTTTTCTTCCTTAAACAAAAACTCATAGCTGGTTATTTTGACGAGACGTTGAAATAACACTGTTTTATAATCTTATAAAGTAATTTGCTATGTCAGCTGATAGTTTACATTATAGCTCTGATAGCTAAGCAAAGATAATAAGATCACACAAAAACATCATACCTTCAACCCATGTAGAAGAAACACTGTGATTTCAGCATCAAACTCCATTCCTTTCATTTACAACAACAACAGTCCTTCTAGCTTTTATCACTTTGTCCGTTTATTAGACTATAAAAGCGGTTCCGTAGTGGTTCTCATCCTATCTCATCACTTCCTGACGCTTTGCTGCTACTTATCAACACCTTCAGAGTCTGGCAATTGACTTACTACTACCTGTAGTGGTCACATATATCAATTTGACTGATAGTTTGAATGTACCCACTTCATATCTCTACTTTAGTATCTTTGGCACAACGGAAGAGCTCTTCATTTTAAACACTAATAATAATTTTAGGTCATATTTTATTATTTGAAAGTAGAAATAGCAAATCTTGACCCCTATGAAGTCTTCTAAAGCCAATTCTTACACTAGGAAAGTTTTTGTGCTATTGAAGGCATCATGACTTCTGTAAAATTGAGAAGAAAATGCTTAGTTGTAATCAAGATCTGTAACTCGCTGCCATCTGGTAGTTATTGAACACTGTTTTGGATACTTTGAGACAGCCCATAGCTTACTCATTACACAACACAACACTCACATTCCCTCTCTCTTGCCCTCTGCCCCCCCTCCCCTCTTTCTTTGTGTCTGCCTCTTAGCCTCACTCTTTCTGTGCCTGTCTCTCTCTCATCAGACCAATCAGTTAAGGAGACACATTGTTTAACAAGGTAATTGGTCTAGTGTCTCTGGGGTACGATGAAAAATGCCACAATAAGGCAGGCTATTGTGGTTAAGTTTCAACCCAACGTCTCACTATGCTAAAAGGAACTGTGGATGTTGTGATGTTTGCCGTGTACCATGCCACACAATGCCAGTTTCTTGGCTTTTTGTACTTTTCTCAGAATTTTATCTAAAGTAGAAAACGAGTTCATGGCACAGTGGATTTCTAGGCAGGATTTGCCAGTAGGAGCCAATGAGGCATTTTTAACTGGCCAATTTCCATGATTATGGCAACACTGACAGCACTAAAATGTGCTGCCGTAGAAACAAAATGCTCGTTCCACTGTGGGAGATCCTGATTTCTGGTATGCGACCTTGTGGTTGACATAGAACCACAAAAGTAGTGATCCCTTTCCATCCCTCTACAATTTTCCATCCAGCTCCATTTGTTTTTCATTTGGAGAAACAAAACTGTTCACCCTTTTCCTTCTGTAAAAACATGGCATCCCAGTAGGCTTGGCGGGAAGTATCAATCACTAGAATAGCTGTATTGTGATTACCTCAACACACCGTATCAGACCTGCTCTCTGAAAACAAAACACTGGACACCAGAGTTATGGCATCAGAGATAACAAGCGATGTTGCAAGGTTTGAACTAGAAACCTTATCAGAGACAGGATAGAGAGTGTACATATCTGTGCAGCTACAATATATCCGACCTAACAAGTACACGACCGTGGATAGATGAGCGAGGGTAATGCGGAGGACTTTGTCGGTCCAGATACAGTTCCTCTAAATGAAACATGAGGCATTTTGTCTGAGGAAACACACCGTGAAAATTGTCTGAGAATGAATCAGCTAGTGTGGGAGAATGAGCAGGCTTTGAGAAAGGAAACTTATTGTTGAAGTTGACTCAGTATTTCTGTGGAAGCAGAGAGCAGCTGCATTTGCACATGTTTCTTTTAATGCCAACACACACGGCATGTTGGGTTAATTATTTCATTATCTCAAGAGAAAGGAGATCATTTTACAACAACAACAACCAGCTGTGGTGTCTTAAGATAACAAAACACTAAAATCATTATCACAAACGAAAAAAGATTTCTCTTATTATTTATCATATTTATCAGAGATATGCAGTGATTGTTTTTGCAAAATACAAAGAGGCTTTATCTTGAAAATAACAAAATAATTAATGTTTGATCTTGACGTAAATAACAGCAAACAACTGTTCTTATTTCTTCACTTATGGACATTTTTCTTCTATTCTCATCAGGAACAAAAAAATACTCTTAATTTTTTTTTTTATGATTACTGGTAAGGAAACATTGGAAAAATTATTATGAGAAATACTCCAATTACTCTCTGTAATCATAATTGTCTTAAACCATTTTCAATACTGCAGCTTGGAAAGACAAAAAAGGTCTTTTTGCAAATTATACCTACTATTTTGTGTTAAAAGTACAGTCTGCTTAAGTGCTCAACAGGAACATTTTGATGACAGATGTTAGATAATTTAATTTCTTCCTGATTATGCTAACTGGTAACTCCATCGGACTGTGTCCATTGAACTGATGACAGAAATTAACTCTTGATTTTACAGGCTGGTCTTCCCATGGCATGTACGTATGTACAATGAATTAAAATAAACGGTACAAAAGTATGCTATCATTACAGCCATCGTGGGATGCCGCAAACTCTCTATTACTGGTGGTTAAACTCCATAAATTATTACTTTTGTCTGTTTGAGTCGTTTAAGTGGTGGATTTATTAAGACTAAACAAGGGGTCTTTTTCAGGTCAGCCAGATACTATTTCAGGGAGAAAAAAGAAGAACACATCTCTTAAAATCTATCTGTGTTAAAATGCTGTTATTGTTTCTCATGTCCAAGTCTGACATGTGACCCTCGGATCAAAGCTTTTCAACAAAGATGACAGATAAAGTTATTTTAGTTTCTATATTTTTGCAGCTCATGCCCACAGATGTGAGAAAACTGATAATGAGCCTTGAGAGAGGGATTAGTTTCAAAGACCAAAAAATAATATACATGAATATCTTGTTTATATCTAACTAAACACTGAAATTGTGAATTGTGAAGTACACTTTTTTACATATGAAATCAAATATAGGCTTGTGAATTTGTGCATAATGCTTGTGAAAATTTAATACGTTTGTAGTAATTGGGACATAGCACAAATGCCATGTATATACATATGAAAAAACAAATATTTTCTCGTCTGTTTTTGCCTTTCATCCACATGAAAACTCTGGTTTTGGTCACTGAAAATTATCATTTCTAAAAATTGTGTTTTCATGCATACATATGCTTATTTGTACAGGGGGAAATTTAATTTTAGGGTGCTAAATGTCACAGTATCAGACAAAAAATGCATCACTATCATGTGTGACCATTGTGTATCCTCACCATAACCCCATGATAGGACTCTATGATGTATTTATGTTCATGTTTAGGTTTGTGTCGATGAAAACTTCTGAAAATAATCTAGTTTGTACAATGTCATTATGGAAAAAGGAGGTGGGGGAATATCAGTTTCTATAAATACCAGGCTATATATAGCCTAAATGATCATCAAGAATCATTTTTATTGTGCGTTTCCATCATGTGGATGTTGTTAGGACTCGTCTGTTTCTGTTAATGCATTTATTTTTGAAGGTGCCTTAAAACATTGTTAATATGTGTCTTTAATGACTAGTTGGCATGACTTGTTTGATATGTGGAATTCTCTAAGTGAAAAGCTGTGGTTTCATGGAGCACCAAGACAACATCTCAGCTGCCAAATCTAAAGCTGTTATGCAGTCAAAATATTATCTCATCTATTTGAAGCTGCCATGCAATTACCCACAATGTGCTCCTAATATTTTGATATTTCTGTCTATACAGCACAGTACTTATTGTACAGTGTAGCCCTCTAACATTTCAATTGAAGCTCTGTCATCAGACCAGAGTCGAGTGGTTTTTAAATTTGTGCAAATTCAATACAAACATACGGTAACACGGCTGCTTTTAATGTAAAGCCCATGTTGCATATGTAAAACTGATGTTTCACAAACTGACAACAGTATTCTCCATCAATACACAGCCTAAAAACCTCATTTATAATAGAAATGTATGTCATGAATTATACTGCAGCTTTTAACGGATATATAAAATGTACAAATGTATGTATTAAGTATTTATTCATTTTCACCAGTTTCCTCAATCTCCTTTTTTAATCTTTTCTCTCCTAATCTTGTATTCTCTCCAAACCTTTCAACGCTTCACCATCAGCTTCCTATTTTTGTCAGACAGTAAATGGAGCAACGATGAACTGCATCAGTGAGAATTTCCTGTTGATGTCTTCGATATTTCCTTTTCATGACACGTTTCATCCATTACCATAATAATGGCAGACTTCCATAACAAGCTAAAATGACCTATATGAGTGTCCTACTTTGTGCCACGAGGACAAAAAAAGGTCACGTTTATTTAAACTTAATGAAAATTGTATTGTATTACTTGCAAAGCACAGCTCGCATTCACGTGCCACATTAAACAACAACAAGTTAACCACTGAACTGGTAAATTTCCAAAGTGGAAAGCATTGTTGTGGTCTTACAGTATTCCTCCATTTATACAGCTGTGGATTTACAAGAAAAGTACAGGCTACATTAACTCTGTAATAGCATAATGTAACACCTAGGAATTCATTCACAATCCCCAAGTCTATTTTATATGTCAGCTCACTAACTAGTGAAATCTGGCTGATTTTAAGCCACATCTTTAGCAGTCAGTGTACTGGAAAAAAAAAACAAAAACGAAATACCATGTTCTCACACTTTATCTGTTATGTAAAAATACCACAAGAGATTGCTATTAATTATGTATGTACTAACTCTAATTCAGTAAACCCAGATTTAAATGAAAAACTGGCGTAAATAAGCAACATGACAGGAGTGGATTATTATGTTTAAAACACAAAGAGAATCTGTATTTATTTAAATAGGATTAGAGGGAGAGATTTAATTGGCAATATTCAGCCAATATTAATAATTTAGCTATTTAAAGAGTACATTTTTATTAAAGTTTAAAAATACACAGCACAGTCATAGCCAAAAGTTTCAGCAGTGACTCTACACAGATGTTAGCGCTGGTCTTAGCATAGTAGTAGATCTCATTTGGAATTTATAGTTTGTAATTGTAATTGTTTTTATAGTTTTGTTTTGGTTTTTTTTATAGATGTCGTTTTTAGTGGAGATGCATCCTTCTACTGATATTAGTAGATCTGAGCCTCATAGAACTAATGGGCTCTATGCACAGCTCCACTACTTCCTGAACTTCAGGTGACTCCTTTATTTCCTGTCTTTCATTATTGGACACACTGATTAATCCAGGTGTGTCTGCTACTTCTTGTTTTGACTACTGATTAATTAGATACACCCAGATTAATCTGTGTGTCCATTAATGAAAGACAGGAAATAAAGGAGCCACCTGAATTTCAGGAAGTAGTGGGGCTGTGCATAAAGTCCATTATGGCCCTTCCTGTCTTGTCCGTGGTAGATGCCAGCCAGAATCAGAATCTTGATGCTCTCATGTCCACTTCATCCACATCCCTCAGATCCTCACACCTACACCTCCCATGCAGATTTGCTGAATCCTGTCCTCTGTTATAAACAGGTCACAGGCAGACCTCAGGCGGCTGATGTGGGCAGCTGCACACAGGGTGGGCCCTGGGGTGATACCAGCGGGTACTGGATTGTAAGTGCAGGGTCTCTTCAACAGTGGAAAACCACATAACTTTCCCATCATAAGACAGTCTTCAGCCCCTGACGAAGATGAATCGGGCACTGGCTGGTACTCCTCATTATCAGCGGTGATGAAGACATCCTCTGAGGACGGTGTCCCCTCATCTTCAGGAGAGTAAGTGTCCTCATCTTTGGGTCGAAGATGTGTCTTCTTCAAGTGCAGAGGATTTCTCACCCTCTTCGTTCTCTGAATGTATCACGCTTGAAGCACTGAATATGACCTTGCCATCTTTCCAGAGAAAAAAAAATTATCAGGGAGCTGTTAGGCTTACTTAGCATTAGTAGCAAGTGCACCTGCATAAACTCCAGGACAGATTTATACACAGGGCCAGAGTTTGTTTTTGGCTCTCCTGCAGCTGCACCTATGGCCTCTGCAAGGTGTCTGGCAATTTTTTTTTTTTTTTTTTTTTTGAGAGTAGATATTTAGGTATGTAAAGGCTACTATGCAGTGGTATTTAGCTTTTTTATCAGAAGAATAAAGCTACAGGTGCTTTCAGCATGTGCATCAAAGCCAAGTTTATCTGGGACACTCAAAACTCAATAGACTGCATCAACTGAAATTCGGTACAAGTTGGAGAAGCTTCCACTACAGTGGAATTTCTGCTGCAGTTTCTAACAAAGGTACTTGTACGTATGTATTTATTTATGCACAAACACAAATCCTTATTTAACATCCTTAAAACCAGACCTATGTCAAAACTGTATCATTCATTTCATCTGCTGGAGTGCAGTAAGCCATCATATTAAGACTAATACATGAAATTGCTCCTTTAGCCAAAAATGGACAAATGACATAATCTGGTAGAAAATATTAGTGCTGAAATTAGAACGAAAGCCTAAATTGTGTGGTTGAATACTGCAAACATCAAGGAATGAATACTGTAGTGTCCATGGGTTTCAACTGGCCATGATGGAGTTGTACAACTGGATGTATATATTAGATTATTTTTATATTTAAAGAAATAAAGTTCAAAATTTAAATATACCAGACAAAAACAGACTTTTGAGTTTAAAAAAAAAAGGAAGAAAGCAAGAACTGTGAACTGGACACAACGGCCAGCATAGAGCTAAGAGGGTTAAAAAAAAGTTTTATCATGTCTTACTTCCTTACATGACAGTGTTATTAATGATGGCGTATGTGAGGTCTATAGTTTCAGTGGTCAGCTCGGCAGCACTGTGATTTTTTACTGGCTGTCTTCACCTTTCTCTCTCTGTGCCTCTCTGTTTATCTGCCTCTGTCTCTCACTTGCCTCTGAAGTGACACAGACTAAGGTGACGCCTGCAGAAGTGGAGATACGGCAGAGCTAATGGATTTGTCCCAGGCATGTGAGAGACAACACAGGCCGGCCTCGGTGGAGATGAGACACAAAGGCAAAGAGTTTAAACACTTCACTCCTTCATCTTCATTTGGCCTCAAAAGAGACAAAAAAAAAAAAAAAGAGAGAGAGAGCCAGCGAACAATGTCTCACATCTCACCTCATCTACACCACAGCTTCCATCCATCATATGTGGCAGGCTAAATCCCCAGTCTTTCATTCTCTCAAAGGAGGGGAGTTTGTAAATGAGAAGGGGTTTGTTAAAGAAAATAAGATATTCCATCTTCAAGGGAAAAGCTTTAAGGAGACGTGTTACATTCCACTTGAATAACATAATTTTTCTTTTGTTTTTGATTTTTTATGAAATCTCAAACAGACTAAATGACATGTGGACATGTGTTCCCTTTCACTCATACTCCCCCATGTGTTGTTTCAAGTACAAATCCAGTTCAGTGCTGGAATTCATAAAAACATGAAGGCTGACATTCATACTCAAGCATCAGCTTCATGACAGCAAAAAAACCTCGGTCACTTAGCACGATAAGATAAGATAAGATAAGATAAGATAAGATAAGATTTTATCAGTCCCACAGTGGAGAAAATTACCATGTTAACAGCAGAAGAGAAAATCCAGCAGCATAAGCAAGAAGAATATTAATACACTGTTGGCCTTAAAGTTAGAATAATTTGGTCAGTAATCACCTTTGGCCGGGTGTAATGATCACATACTGAATCCCAGTTAGACTTTATCTGTGAAAAATAAATCACATTTGCACAATCATTTCGTGAGCACAGGTGAAAATATTTTGTTCCAACTTAATGAGCATCAGTGTAGTAAAAATAGATAAATCTCGATATAAAAAATTAAAGCAGCAAAATAAATACAGAATATAAGACAAGTGCTATATGTAAGGGAATATAGGCTGTAACATTAACAAAACAAGCTAACTGGCATAACAACATTATAAATGGGTGCTTCTTGTTTTTATTCTGTATATATATTTACACTTTTCTTTTTCTTTTAAACTGTTTTGCCCCATGCACCACGAGAGAGTTGTCTCTTTTAATTTTGTTGTACATATTTATAATGATGATAAAGGCATTCTATTCTAATCTGTTCTATTCTATGAAACTGGTCCCTAAGAACAGGACAGAGGCTAAAAATTCAAACCAGATGTAGACTAATGTTATGAAGCAAGTTTGGAAGCACTTTAGGTCTATGTTAAAAATAAATATTTACTGAGATAAAAGAGAAACTATTTTTCAGGTAGACACATTTTCATATTTTTTAAATATTTTTATAAATACAAAAATAACGCAGTAAAAAGGACACAAAAACTACTATTTTTTTTATTTATATCTTTTTATTCTCTCACAGGTACATTTTGGGAATCACTAACGAATTGTGTTTAAATGGGCAGGTTCCGCATGTAACACCAGTGGACATGATGGGTTACACACGAAACCTGGAATGAGACTGCCAATTGATGAAAAACTTGCATGTCTGGATTAGAAAAACCACTAGGATCCTCAAATTTAATACAGTGTCTTTATTTGTAGTGGTGTATAAGACCATTTTAAGCCATGTTTTCAGATAAAATGCACTGACACTTAGGTAGCTTTTCCTGTCCTAATTTTGGTCCTATTGTTGGCCCCAATATTTTATTAAAAATTCATGGATTTTGGGATGGCTCAGACCAAGAGTATACTTTTTTTTTTGCATTAATCTGAGGTCACCATTAGGTACATCCTGGAGGGAAATATGTCTAAATTTCTCTTTTATTATTGGGTCTAAAAAGCTGGTAAAGTGCCAGGTACCAAAATGAACCCAGTTTCATAGATGTACCCAAATACACAGAAATAGTATATGTGTGCAACATATATAGCGTAGTATCGTTAGCAAAGGTTGTGGCTAATAAGACAGCTATTGCACAGTGAAGTTATTGCACTGTCGAGTCCAAATGTAGAACTCGCAAACTAATCCCTAAAGCAGGCCTTTCCATTTCTCAGTAATATTAATCTTAAAAAACAAACTAAGTGGGTTCAAGTCAATAAACGCAGACACAAATTGAACTCTTGAGCACTCTCTGCTTCAGTTACAGTTGGGGTTAATGATTAAAGACATGAGACTGGCACTTCAGGGGAGCTGTCTTATTGGAAACCAGATGCCCTGCTAGAATTTCTCCACTCCTTCTTTTACATTTCAGCTCATAAAAACAGAAATGTGTTATTGGGGCTTGCTGAAATAAGCGTTTATAAAATACACATGACTATAACTCCTCTTTGTCCATGGATGCCATAAAAATATGCCTCCATTTTGAATAACTGCGATACTTTTGTTTTGGGCTGAGTTCACTGAAGTTCAAGTGTGTGTTGTTAGATGACTAATGAATCCAACCGTGCCAAGGGATACAATATGCTATAATTTAGCCTAGCTATGAACAACACTTGCTTCATGGTACAGCTCTGTGGTTACAAGATTATGACTGAGATTGCCACACTGGAAATCCTTGAAATGTAATTGTATTCTATCCCCGGTGGTACAGTATTGAACCGTACGTGACCTTTTATTTCAAAATCAAACTGGGTCAGAATTGTTAACTATGTTCTAACACGTAAATATAGGGGATAAGGGCGCATTTATTGCTTATTGAATAATGACTCGCAGACTATAATGCATTCCTAAGCAGACATTATTGATTTACTGTTAGTCTCAAATCCATCCATAATTCATATTTAGGCTGCAGGCTCTTCCTTGATAGCTGAGAAAATCCCTTTAAGGCACAAGCAGGGAGGCGTCAGGAGACCCATGAAGCTGTAAGTGAAAACTGAAGCGGCAGGAAATGAAAAGGAGAGTGAAGTAGCCAATCACCCGTCATTCCGACTAAAAGGTGTACTAGAGGGTCGCAAGGTCAGAGGTGAGGGGTTTCTGGATGGCAAGCACAGCTGTGTGCAATGAGGATCGTACGAAGCTGCCCCGGTTTGACCCTCCAAGTCCCCGCTTCCACCAGGAGTTACCCATAACACATCTGGACCTGATTCCCTAGTAGAAGGCAGGTATCATGACAGAACAGAAAGCCCTCTTCTCCTTTGTTTGTTTGTCATTTATTAACCTCATCCCAAACCTCACTGTGCCCTTCTCATTAGAGCTGTGATTGACAGCTCCAAAATGCCAGCTTCAACTGGAGATCCTGTACCAAATACTGGCAAAGTCATATTTTCAGAGATCACAAGGTTTAACGAAGCATTAAAATGATTGAATATTTAATGTAATGCCTATTAGTCTTTATTGGGTGAATTGCATGTCTGCTTATTAAAGGTCAAGAGTGTAAGATTTAGAAGGATATAGGAAGATCTAATTGCAGAAATGGGGTTTAATAATGATAATTATGTTTTCATTAGAGTACAGGGTGGGGAAGCAAAATGTACAATATTTTGAGGCAGGGATTGAAAGACAGGGTATGACCAATGAGTTTATTGAAAGTCATGAGAATTTATTTGCCACAAGAAAATTGACATAATAGAAAATGTTTTTATTCTATGTGTCCTCCTTTCTCAATAACTGCCTTCACCCGCTTCCTGAAACTTGCGCAAGTGTTCCTCAAATATTCGGGTGACAACTTCTCCCATTCTTCTTTAATAGTATCTTCCAGACTTTCTCGTAATAGTTTTGCTCATAGTCATTCTCTTCTTTACATTATAAACAGTCTTTATGGACACTCCAACTATTTTTGAAATCTCCTTTGGTGTGACGAGTGCATTCAGCAAATCACACACTCTTTGACGTTTGCTTTCCTGATTACTCATATGGGCAAAAGTTTCTGAAAAGGTATGGATAATAGTGTTAGGTATGATTATGACATCAATATATGTTTGGTTTCAAAACAATTGATGTAGTGCCTGCTGAGAAAAAACAACTAAATGTTCATTGTAAATTTTGCTTCCCCACCCTGTATAGTCAAACATTCTTTGTGTTTTCATCACCTCAGAATGCCTACTAAGTGAGCGGGTCACAGAAGTTCTAAACGAACTTCTTGTTTTTTTTCCATTTAAAGTAGGTAACCTCTAGTGTAAAGGTACATCACGATCAACCTACTTTTACATAGAGATCCCGGAAAAAAGGTGAGATGGTGATCCCACCTTTTTTCCACCACTGACCAATTTCCACAGCCAAGACAAAGGAGTAACAGAGGTGAGATAGGCTGGACTTTTACATAGCGGCCCTGAGTTCTGGAATCAAAGGGGTAGTGATGCAGTGTATAGTCTGACGTATACTTGCGCGTCGGAAATACCCTGAGCATAGCGGTGTTGCTAACCTTTCCAGAGTCAGCCTGTCTTTCACCGTTCCACAAATGTTAGCATGGATAGAGTCCTCCACCCAATGTGACAACAGCTTGTGGATGTTGGAGTCTCCCCAGTTCAACATCTTTCTGGTTGCGTTGATATGTTTGTTTACTGTACACGGCCCATACATATTTTTAAATCCCCCTGGTACGGGGGTCTCACAAGCAATATGTCATCAAAACGTTACACCTTGGTTGCGAAACGAGAGGTGTTCCTTTTACATAGCCTTCCAGAATCATGATTCCACCTTTATCACAGTTCTGTTACGACCACCAGAGGCATTTCAGAGCCGCGATAAAGGTGGGACCAAATCATCCCACCATTTCTTTTACACAGACGTCGTTCTGGAATAAAGGTGAAATATTCTCGGAACAGAAGTGCTGTGTAAAAGGGGCTTATGTTTGCGTGTGGAACAGAGTCCCTATTCCCACAAATAAAAGCAAGAAAACACAGGCTGTAACTTCGACCTTGTTTGTAACCACCATTGGGAAGTGTGGGTGAGGGTCCTATAGTTGCAATCTAAAGCTCTATCTACTGCTACATGTCACCAAATACCATATACTGAACTTTTCATTCATTCATTCATTCATTCATCCATTTTCACTATGGTCACAGGGGTCGCTGGAGCCTATCCCAGCTACTTATGGGCGAAGGCGGGGTACACCCTGGACATGTCACCAGTTCATCGCAGAACTGACATATAGAGTCAAATAATCACTCTCACATTCACACCTATGGGCAATTTAGATTAACCGATTAACCTATCAGTGCAGTCTTTGGATCTGAACTGTTATCATAATCATATATAATTATCGGTCTATGTTGGGTTTTTAATTGCCCCATTAATTTTGTTAATACTGTATCATGCCTGTATTACTTATTATTATGTGTCGTGCTACTGTACTTTATGTCTGAGGTTTTTTTCTGGTTTTAATCGCTGCCTATCTTACAAATGCAAACAAAAGAAGAGTTTTAGAATCTAGTGATTTAGTTTTAGAATATTTAATGAATAGCAACATGCAAAACAAGCAGCAATGTAATGTTTAAATTGAGCCAAATTAATAAAAATGTTCTCATTTAGAGATTTTTTTTTTTCTGTTTCTGCTGTTAGGTTAATGGTAATGGTTATGAAACCAAAATCTAAACCAGCAGTACCGCAAAGCCATTTTTGAGCTGCTGTACTGTAGCTATAATTGCTTCATTTTATAAACACCATTTCTGATAAAATCCAACACATTTTAATAACAGCAGCTCTGCAGGGATTTTTGGCTTTATTGAAAGTTAAATAATTCATCACAAAAAGCATTAGAAGTGGCGCAGTCCTCAACTTTATCGGTCACACAGCCCTCTTTGACACTGCAGCTTATATTAGCATTTAGAAAATAGAAACAACATATTAAAAACACTAAAAACAGCAGGTGGAGTTTAGACAAAAAAAAACAGCCACGAGCTTATTACATGTATTATAGTACATCCCACAGCCAAAGCATAACCGCTGATTGACTGAAACTTTGTACCACTAAGGGTAAGACTGTAAAAAAAAGAGTTAATAACGGACGATAACAGAAAAAGTGAGTTCTTTTCCTCAGTTTTGGGATAGAAATAAACATTTTGTTCCATTTACTGAGACATGCACAAAATAGGTAAACATAAAAAGTTGTTTAATATTTGTCCTTATTTATTTTAACCAGGACAAAACTGGCAATTACAGGCTAACCCAGATCTGGACTGCTGTTACTCAGAATCCAAAATAAACTATTTGATTAACAGATCGATGTCTGGGTGGGTCCACAAGCTACAACACATACATTCGATAATTTCTGGCAGCAGATCACACACAAGATGAACTGCAAGGTTCTCGTTTTTCAGATGAGATGCCCTCCAGTCTAATGGCCTTTGACCCCGGGGTCATGCTTCAGTTTTCTGTGTGTATTTCTATGTGTGTATTTTCCAGAGAGCTTCATGTCGTTATTTCTATGTGGAATACTGTTTGTTTTTCTACATGTGCATCTGCGTGCCTGCACATGTAACAGATCTGAAGAAGTTACTTTAATCTACCCCCCCTTCAACACCCCATCTATCCTCATTAAATACACATTTTTCACTTGGCTTGATGGTACGATGCCTATCCAACTTTCGGCCAATACAAATATTAGGATTTGAGACAAGGTAATAAGATACAACCAGAGAAGAAGCTTTGGACCATCTGCCAGCACCAATCAATCCAGTAAACATTAATCCACCACTGCTTCATAAACATTTCAGTTCATTAGCTTTAATTTTCACAAGGAAACAAATTTGAATATGTTTTTCAGACATGCATGCAAATGTACTTACACAGGGGTATCTTTCCCAGTATTTATGTTTTTTTTTTTTTTTTTTTTTTTGGTGCTTGGGCTTTTGGTGTGTGTGCCCACCTCTTCAAAATCCTGTCTCCTCTCTGGTTGTGAATGCAGAGCAAGCCAATTTAGAAATAGTTACATCTTGCCCTCTCCTCAGCAGCATTACCATAATATATTTTATTTATCAAACGGCCTGCCATGCATGTTTTCTCCCACCACCTGTTAGCCATGCACTCTGCATGCCACTGAATGCAAACGAGACCTTGGCCCTGCACGTAATTGAGCAACACTATGCATCTTCAAAGTACACGCAGCAGATGTCTCTCATCTCCTGAGACCGTATCTGAGAGGAATGGATAAATAAGACATAGGCGTAGAAATGCAGATCGAGGTGGTGTTAAGGAGATGAAGAGGAAGAGGGGGATGAGGAAGGATGGGAAAATGATGATCCCTTCCTGTCAGTGAAGGGGTGAGGAAGGGCAAGAGAGAACAATATGGCCACAGGGCAGAGTGTGAGTTACAGTCAGTCGGAAACAGAAAGACTTGACGTCCATTAGAATACATGGTGTATATGGAGAGAGACACATTTGTTTTAGTGTCAACTCAAGTTCTACTTTACCTTTAACACCCACTTTGTCAGGGAAGCTTTTATTAAATTTTGTTCGGGGTTAGGGTTAAGTTTCTAACAGAAAATGGATGAGACTTCATTATAGAGGGAGCATACTTTAGTTTCTGGGCTTAAGAAATATAATCTAAACTACATCAGTTCACTTCTCCACACTTTGTTAGCACTGTTCAAGACCTGTAGATAGGTCTGGCTTCATCTCCTATTGCTCTGGAATTAGGGGAAATGTTATATGGCCAGTTCTTCTGTGACTCTGAGCACATTCTGCAACAGTGCATTTGGAGAACAGTGTTGATGATACATGTCAGCATGAGGAAACATGCTGCTGTATGAAACAAAATGGTATATAAAGATGTGCAAATATTGTGTATATGGTGTCGGTGAGTGAATGAATGCCTCATATATAAATGCAACACCGGATTATCAATTTGTATGGTATGACCGTTTTAAATGATGTATATTTTACATATATTACATTTTTATGCATGGTATGAACATTTAAAAGGATGTGTCTATAGATACTTGTACTGCATTGTTGTGGAAGAGCCCAACCGGGGACTGGAGTTGAGGTTTAGCACTAGCTATAAACTCTATATGCATCACATCAGCTGCAAAATTGTAACTATGTTTGATTGCATTGTCCCTGTCAAATAAATAAATAAAATAATGTGTCTTTTTCAACACTTGTCATTTTCAGGGTATAGTTGGAGCTCAGAGGTTGTTGTTGTTTTGTATAGCATGGGGAACTTTCAAAAGGCTAATGTAAAGATAATACCAATCCATTTGTATTTATGACACACAAATTTAAATAAACACAAAGGTTTCCAAAGTGCTGTACAGTCAAATAAACACAATAAAAACATACTAAAAAGATAAAATACTAAGATAAAAACACAATAAAAACATAATGAAAAGATAAAATACTAAGATAAAAACACAATAACATAATAAAAAATAAAATACTAAGATAAAAACACAATAAAAATATAATAAAATACTGAGATAAAAACACGAGAAAAACAATAAAAAGATAAAATACTAAGATAAAAACAATAAAAAGATGAAATACTAAGATAAAAACACAATAAAAAGATAAAATACTAAGAAATGAAATAAAAACAATGAAACATGATAGATAGATAGATAGATGGATGGATGGATGGATGGATGGATGGATAGATGGATGGATGGATATCCGTGCACATAAAATCAAAAACAAGTGAAGGAGAGTGATAAATCCAGACACCATCACCACAGGAGGATGAAAATATTCACCCTTATTCCAGTACCTCCAATGAGTCAAACTTCATCCCACTCCTAAAAACACTGAATGACAGATGTCAATAGTACAATTACATGTTCTTATCAACGGAGCACAGACTGTTGTATCATTTATTAATATGTACAATAGTATAATCAAAGGATGATTCAGCGCCAAAATCTTTCTTTGTGCCTATTCAATTAAATGTCTGAAATCAGTTTCTGTCTTCTACTTGCAGAGGAAGGAACTTAAAAATTTGAGTTCTTGAACATTTTATTTGATGCACTTTAAAAGGGCACTTCCCAGAGTGCACTCGGGTCAAATCTATGGTATATCATTCTGACAGTGGTCTGACCTTATAATGAGTCATCCCTTGCTGACATTTAATGGAGTTTGCTTGGATTTTAGCTCGACTATGACATGCAAAGAGACTGCCGATTTTATAGGAATTATAGCTGGATGCTCCGCTCCAGTCTGAGGATGCGCTCTTTGTTCTGACTCCATAAGATGTTGTTTGAAACACACTGATCATTTGGTAAAAATGTTCATTATCTACTTTGGCTGCATTTAGGCTAAAAATTGAAGGGCAAGGTAATTCCTACCGGTGCATTTCTGCAGCACCTTGGAGGCTGGCTGGCTGTGTGGAACGGCAAATTAACAATTAGAAACCTAGTTCACATCTTCTGAGCGAGGATGGAGTCAGCAAATCCTGCCACCTTCTGCCGTCTCATTAACGCCGAGCCAAAGAGATAGAAACAAACAGTGAGTCAGGGGTCTCCATGGTTACGGATGCCGAGAATCTAATCAATGATATGCTCTCGCTCCGGATAGTGACAAGGTATTAATGAGCCTCCAACGCCAATGAGAGCTAATTATAAGGCTTCTAGAGAAAAAAGAAAACAAATGTGGGGGCAGATGGAAAGAGGGATAGTTGTGTTATTATATGCAAAGATCAAATATGTGATTGGGGTCAGGTCAAAATCACCATGAAAAGACTGAAAAGAGTACTCATCAGAAGCCACATGCTCATCAATTAGGTGGTGCAAAATGTGCCGAAGACCCCTGAGGAATCTCATTTAAGATGTTGACAAGTTTCTGTTTTCTTCCGCTAACCCCCTGCCGGTTAGATGTACAGATGATCCTCTAAAGCAACACTAAGAATATTTTTAAGTCTTTTAAAAGAAGTTTAAAAATGACTCCAAATGTGAAATTGCTTGTCGGAATCAAATCATGTGTGATGATGTAAAGTTTAGTCTAAAGAGAAATGCCTTTTTTGGGAGTTTCTTTACCAACTGTTTTTTTTTTTTTTTTCTTCTCTCTCTCTCTCTCTCTCTCTAAAGGAAAGTACAAACATAAATATATTTAAAAAGAGGTATAAAAAATTATTTCTAAATAGGTATATGGAAGATGAGGGATACAAAGAGTATTGTCACAAATACAATTGGTGGTCTCTTGGAATTAAGAAAGAGGGAAATTTCAGAGATTTTCATATTTGTGAGTGGACTAAAGTGAGGACAAATGTGAAGTGTAGATGGAGTGGGTGGATGGTAGATGGATGGAGTGGTGTGAAATTATGGAATGGACCTCATGATGCATTTAAGTTATTCACTCCTTTGGCGAGGTAAAAAAAAAAAAGTACCTTAAGTTTAAAATTATTTAGAAATGTTGAATTGAGATGGTAGATATGTCTTTGCTGTTGTTGATTTTTTTTTTTTTTTTTAATTATGGTGTGAATGCTCGATGCTGTACACAAGTTGATGTAAGCAATGTATTAGGTTAATAGGATAAAAAAAAAAAGCTTTTGCTTCTAACCTATTAATTTTTTGGTTTTTATGTTTATTACGATTAATGTACTAAGTACAATGATTGATGTAAAACCAAAATAAATATATAAATAATTCAGAAATAAAAATAAATAAATAAAATACTGTTATCCTCCTTACCATGCCAAAGAGTTAGCTGTCATCTTTACCTCCGCCAAGGAGGTTATGTTTTTGCCAGCGTTGGTTTGTCTGTCTGTCTGTGTGTCTGTCTGTGTGCAAGATAACTCAAAAAGTTATGAATGGATTTGGATGAAAGTTTCAGGAAATGTTGATACTGGCACAAGGAACTAATGATTAAATTTTGGTGGTGATCCGGAGGGGGGGACGGGGGACACACACTGATCTGCCTTGGCGGAGGTCTGCGCTCTCTGAGTGCTTTTCCAGTTTGGTCATGTATTATAAACAGAAATGGAGGAAAGAGTGTCTTATATTGTAAAAGAAATCCATATTGTATTTCATCTTTCACCAGAAACTTCCTCTATAATAGTTTTTCTTCCCTTCATCATAATTGCATTAAGTCATTTCATTTGCAACATAATGCATTCATTCAGGTAAAACTACACGACTTCATAAATTATATTTTATGTGGTGCTGCATAGGCTAATGCAGTAAAAGTGCAAAAATTCCATTCTTTTTCCTTAAGCAATTAAAAAGGTAGCTCAACTTTATAACCCACAAGCCCTTCTCTATTCCCTTTGGTCAGAAGAACAGAGCACAGCAGCCCAGAGATAAGTCTTCAATGGCGTACAACTGGGCCAGTGGAAATTAGTTTCACTACTGTCATGAAATGGAATAGAGTAGCTTGTCTTTGAACCTAGAGTTTGTGTTAAAAACATTTAACTATAAACACCGGGCAAAGTTGGGAACTCAGAGACGTAAAGCATTCATTAGACCGCAGATTTTTCCTCAACACTCAGTTGGGTTGGCTATCACGCCACCAGTAAATTAAGTAATTATAGAGCGGGTAAGAAGGGTGTGGGGAATTACTGTTCATTAGCTACCACTGCAAGCATTCACTGACGCTGAGACAATACATGAGCAAAGCCCAACCACCCTTAAGCATGTCACTCTAAACAAAGGCATATGATAATGACTCATCTCACTATAGTAGGCCAAGTTTAGGCCTTTGAGGCTTCTGATTGATTCTCTAAATGAAAGCCTGGCTCTATAGCTATAACTACAGTGCCAATACTTGAAGGCGATGGAAGAAGAATCTAGACATAAAGTAGAGGCAATGCCTTAGATGTGTGTGTAATTGACCATACTGTTAATACTGCAGGTCAGTATTGCTTTGTATCTTTTAATTAAACACTTTTTCAAACATCAAATTTACCCAGGCATTCTCACTCCCAACACATCATGTATTGATGCTTAGTTGGGGTGTCTTTTTGATGCACATTGTATTCTTATAGCATTACTTTTTGATGTATGCTGTAGTTTGAAAGAAGAGGCTTAAGCATAATAATCAACTTTGACAGGTTTACTAAAAGAGTAGTAGTTAGGGTAAGGAAAAAAGCATCAAGGAAGAGCTAAAATAATGAATGAATGAATGAATTTAGCTTTGGTTTATACAATAATAACTGCACTTCGTACAGTTATCTGGAACTCCCTGCCACCGGATCTCAGAAACACCACTTCACTTCCTCTCTTCAAATCCAGACTCAAAACCCATCTGTTTAGGACCTCTTTCTCTTTGTGAACACAATTGCACTGTCCAAATTTTTAACCTGCCTTTTATTTTTACTCTGCTTTATTGTTTGTTTTTAACTCTCCTGTTTTACTGTACGGTGTCCTTGAGTGCCAAGAAAGGCGCCTATAAATAAAATGTATTATTATTATTATTATTATTATTATTATTATTATTATTATTATTATTATTACAACAAACATAAACAGAATGTGCGTGCACTTGAAAACCCTCGGCCTTCAGACCACACCAAAGTTTTTGCACATACAGACAGACAGATGGACGATGCGCCGGTCGATAAAGCTGTGAGACAGTGAAAGTGAGCTCCCCTCACCTTCTTGTTGTTGACTATCTGCTGCCCCACCCTAACCCCAACCCTGGACAACCCTGTTGTAGAAGATGACAGTGTTTCTGTGTTCACTATGAAGCTCTGAACTCGGAAAGTCCAAATATGACCATGAAAAGATGACAAACTGCATTTTACATTAATTACCTCCGCCAAGGAGGTTATGTTTTTGCCCGTGTTGGTTTGTCTGTCTGTTTGTCTGTCTGTTTGTCTGTCTGTTTGTCTGTCTGTCTGTCTGTCTGTCTGTCTGTCTGTCTGTCCATGTGCAAGATAACTCGAAAAGTTATGGATGGATTTGGATGAAAATTTCAGGAAATGTTGATACTGGCACAAGAAACAAATGATTAAATCATGGTGGTGATCGGGGGGGGACTGATCTGCCTTGGCAGAGGTCTGCGCTCTCCGAGTGCTTTTCTAGTTATTTACGTGGATTGATAAGATTAGCGGTTCAATAGGTATTAAACATTTTAGATAAGTTGATGATTTTGGTCAGTGGTGGATGCTTGGATCTTTATGGGTTAATGTCCCTGAAAATGACCCACACTGTGACCACAGTTGGTCATGACAATGAAGGGTCATTGGCATCTATGTGGCGACTTATGGGTGACAATGTATTCAAAAGACTGCATCACTCTACTCGGCATCAGAATCAAATATGTTTAGAAATCCTGTAATGTACAGCAAAAAGCTGAGCATCTACACTATTTGTTTGCAATTGTGACTTACAGCAAAGTTATTTATGGAATGCATTGTCAGTGTTTGTGCTTAGCCTGAGCCTCCGACTCATGAAACAATGTGAGAGGCTGGTTACATCAGAAAATGTTTGAGCGGGAAGAGGCATTTTTCAGATACATCTCATATAATAAGAGGATTCTTCAAATTATAAAGACAAGCATGGGGATTGGAACTCGAGAAAGTGACAGAAAGAAACAAGCCACCGGATGGTTGATGGGAGATGACTTGAAGTGGAAAGCTGAACTGTCTCTACCCTCCAGGTCTCTCTGTCTGCTCGTTATAGGGGATTTATCTGTGTATTCATTTTTGAACTGTGATTTTTTTTGTCTTCACACCATGAATTCAGGAGAAGAATGGGAGTTCAAGTGCTGTTTTGACAATACATTTCTTGATATGTAAGAGTCATTTGCATTCGGGCAGAGCAACAGTACAGTGGATTATCTGCTTAATCTGCTCATAAACAAATATAAACAAAGATACGCGAGATCCAAAATGCTTAAACTATTCACTCACTCAAAACATTAGGTGACAAAAAGACAATTCACAAAACATTTTATTATCTCATAAGAGAATTCACTTTCCTCTTCTGTCCCACAAGTTACCAAGAAAAGTGCCTGTGCAGTATTTATCAATTTACAAGTCAAATCACTTAGAGTAAAACACTTAATTAGACTTGTAGATGCAGTAGTTTGATAGCACCTCATTTTTCTTTGTAAAGCAAACATAAGCCAACTGGTAGGTTCTTTTATCCAAGGGGCCTTACAAGGAAGATGAGTGCATGCATAAAACCTCAGCGTTTCACCTGCTCACCTCAATGAAACTGTCCACTGTTTTATTGGTCCACTTACCTGTAGGTAAACAGGCCAAGAGTCATTTAGCGTTCCCTATACCAAGCAAGAGGTCATTTCTGAAGGGAAAGACGCTGAATGGTTGCCGTGTCTCTATTTTCCCCCATGGAGACAACCTACTGCACTCTCCAATGGGGTTATGTTCTTAGCAGAGCACAAGATGTTACTTAATACTGTAAGACCACACAACATCACTGACTCTTAAAAGAAAAGGAATAAAGAGAGGACACTGCAGGACACATTAGTAGAGGCCAGAATGTGAAGATGTGGATTACTGGTGGAGGTAGAGTTTCAAGCATCGCTTTCCTCAAGGCACACACTCCTTTATCAGGTGCAGAATAAAGATGGGGCAATAAGAGAAAAAGTCACGATCCACATCTCAAAGCTATTACTCTGTGCTATGGAACTTGAAAATCAAATATAACATTCTATTTTGTGTATAAACCACATTATCTTTTCTTCACAGACCTCCGAGACAATCTTGGCAGAGAAACACAGACGGATGCATGTTCATTCACGGACATAAAGTTTGGTTAAAAGCATTTGGTGAAAGCCTTTGGATCCATAAAGCAGCCACATAATAGCTGATGAGTTTTAGTGGACTATAACCCTCAAATATCACCAACACAATAAACTCATATCCCACAACAAGACCAGACCTCTTTATAATTTGAGGTGTACATTTCAGTTTTTATAAGGCATTTCATCACAGTTTTGTGTTCATCCATACTGTGCAAGCCAGGAATTATTTGTGTTTAATTACTGGCAAAACACATGCTCTCAAGCAAAAATAAAGTAAAAACCTTACTGTACAAGCCAGTGATTATCAGCATAAACTGTTCACGACCTCAGACATTTTTTGTGGTGCTTCTCAGCAAAGCAACTGACCATAAATCTGGCCGAACTGGAGTTTATTCATAACTTAGAGTAGACATTGTGGACGTATTGGCAGCTGCTAGGTGTAGACAAACTCCTATGTTGGTAGAATATAATGTGGAAAAAAATAAACTGTTTTACCAGCCTGTAACAGATCACAAATATGCTGTTATAATTTGTCTGTCATTTGGATTGAGAAATAAAAACATGCAACACCATTGTGTTGCTTTTGCTCATATCAAACTACACCGCTGGATTTTTGCTATTCTTTAAACGTCTACAGTCTGTTCACGATGGAAGAATGTCAGATTTGTTGAATACGTGAGCTTTGCAGTTTATACAGTGTTCATGTAACTGAAACTGTATAGAGTGCTAAAAAAACCACATTGATACGCTCAAAAAAGAAAATGTAAATTTAAAGGAACTGTAACGGGTAGTGTAGAGGGAGGACCCAAGTGCAAACACTCAGACAAGTAAACGTTAGTAATGGTCTTTATTAGAACTCAGCCGATAGCACTTACAAGATAATAATGGTAAGAGTTCTTTCTCTGTGTTGTGCTGGGTTGAGATGAGTTCAGAGGAAAAGGTGTGTGAGATGAGGTCAAAAACTGGCAAGGTCAGAACCAAGGAGTTCTGAAGCGTGTGCAAAAAAAAAAAAAAAAAAAAAAAAATTCAGTGGAACTTGTATCGGAGCATAGGCCAACTGTCTATTACCTTTCAACTAGAACACTTGGAAATATTGTACATGTTAGATCAGGGGTGTCAAACTCATTTTAGTTCAGGGGCCACATTCAGCTAAATTTGATCTGAAGTGGGCTGAACCAGTAAAATAATACATCATATATAACAATATAACATAATAATATATAAATAATGTCAACTCCAAACTTTTCTCTGTGTTTCAGAGCAAAAAAAGTACATTTACATTATGAAAAGGTTTACATCTACAAACTATCTTTTCAAACAATGTGAATAACATGAACAAAAGGAAAAAAATAAGTGTAATTTTAACAATATTCTGTCTCGATTTATTATTTACACATGTACATTATAACGTACAGATCACAGTGGATCTACAAACACACAAAACATTTTATCGCAGACAGAATATTGTTAAAATTGTACTTACTTCTTTTAAGACATTTCAGGTCGTTCAAATTTGTTCAGGTTATTCACATTTTTTTTTGCGAAATTATACTTTGTTTTAGTGTAAATACATGAAAATATTTACATTTACAAACAGAAAAATTTGGAGTTGTCATTATTTTTATGTTATTATGATAGTATTTTACTGGTCTGACCCACTTGAGATTGAATTGGTCTGAATGTGGAACCTGAACTAAAAGGATTGTTAATATCTTAGTTTAAATTTTGCGTTTCACAAATTCATCCCAAGGGCCAGACTGGACCCTTTGGCAGGCCGGATTTGGCCCCCGGGCCTCATGCTTGACACCTGTGTGTTAGATATTACCGTGTGTGTATGAAAATCCAATTAAAAGATTTATTTAAAAAAAACAAAAAAAAAACACTAGACAGTCAGGCAACATGCAAGAACAATCTGGCAATGAGTACCAGAACCAGAGCTGCTTATATGCCGGCCAGCTGATTAGGCACACCTGTGAGCAACAAGTGAAACTGATGTGGCTGACGAGATGTGGCAAGGTGAGGGAGGAGACAGCAGCCAAGCAGACTGTGACAGGAACTAAATAATCTTAAACATATATCTCCTGCATTATATCTATTCATACGTTTTATTTTTGTTTATTTATTTATTTATTCATTTATTTATTTTTTTACCTTTATTTAACCATGAGAGTAGGAGCCTGTAAAGCCCTGGGCCATTTGTTTCCAGTGGGAATTATTTCAATGTAACACCAAACAATGGGCTAGCCGAAAGCAGAGGTTTCATTCATATAAACAAAGTTATTACCAGAAAACAGCAAAGGTAAGACAGCATTCATGCTCACCATTTTATAATGTGACCTTTATTTTTGCTCCTTTGTGTTGTTCAGTGAGTTTTAGCGGTAGAGGAATATTACTTGTACTGTTAGATCTGCTAAGTGTTAGCTTAGCGGTGCAAAGTTAGCCTCTTTTTTCTGTTTGATGAAATTATTCAAGACATACGCTGGTCTCTGACTTTTAGCTTGTTTTAGATATTTTCCTATTTAAGCACTTGTTGTTTGGATTGTGTTCTGTGGTTTGACAACTGGTTTTGTTGAGCTTTTAGCTGATGTTCTTATGGTTACATGGATGTATAGAATAGGCTATGTATTTTCTGGGCTTAAAAGGCTACAAATGTGTCTTACAGAATAGCAACCAGACATAAATATACACTTAAGTCATACAAAAATACATGGAAAGTATACAATGATAAATGCAAAGAAGTACTTTAAATATTTCAGCAAATTAACCCTTTCATGCATACTGGTTACTACAGTGGACAGGTATTCTACAGTTGTTCTCTTGTATATTCATGGATTTATTTTATTTATTTTTACACATAGCTTTATTAAAGCTTTAAGACACTATGTATCTTTTCTGACATGAATTGGTAACCTTGTGTAGATCTCCCCTGAGAATAAATCCCCAGAATCACAAGCCCCCCCCCCCCCCATAGTTTTCAGACAATTTATCAGTAAATACATGTTTCGTTGCTTGCATGGTGTCCAGCTAATTATTATTATTATTTTTTTTTTTTCCCACTTTTTTTTTTATTTTATTTTATTTATCTTATCTGTTTATGTATTTTTAATTTTTTCATGAGATTTTTTTCAATCACACTGTTTTTTTCATGTTTAAAGCGAAATGAAAACACTCAGGGAAAAAAATCTTGACCAAGGTTCTCATAATTCGTGCATGAAAGGGTTAAGCAAAACATCTAAAGCCAGATCTTGGCACCTCCATGGTATTTCAAGTTCTGAATGGCTTACAGTTTTCGTATACTCCGTTGTTTTTGCTCACAGGCTTTCTGCGGGTCATTAAAAAGCATTAAAAGTCATTAAATAGATTTTGTGAAAATTAATGCCTTAAATGGCAATAAAAAGCAGTAAATTCGATGTTCAGAGGCATTAAAAAATTAAATACACTTGATGGGGAAAAAAAGCATTGTTATTCACGATTTATATTGATTATATAAACGTTTAATAATTTTGATCGGAAGTATAATGTGATGGTTGACAGGTGGAACCCTGTAATTGGCTACTGTTTATGGCTGATACACAAAGTCACAACACCGGATGCTTGTAATGTAACATACGGTGAGGGTGCTCATGCTGTGGCGAAAGAATGGAGGGAATATTAGTAAATGTCAGAAAAATGGGAAAATGCATGTTTCAGCAGAAGTGATTGGAGGAGGAACTATTCAGAACCTGGTTAAAGCCTGTCAACAGTAAACCATCATAAAACTATATATAAAACTGTATCTGCAGTCAGACATAGGCATTACATTTGTTTAAAGAGAAATTAACCCTTGTGTGGTGTTCATATTTTTTGTTATTCAGCCAGTGTTTGTGGGTGTGGTGGACCTGCTGCATTTGTGGGTTTTCAATTCAACATAAGCAAACAACTTTTTTTTAAATTTTTTTTTATTTTTCTTTTACCTTTATTTAACCAGGAAGTCCCACTGAGATTAGGAATCTCTTTTGCAAGGGAGACATGGCCAAGGTAGCAGCCATACTTTATGTTAAAATACTCAACAAATGTTTACTTCATCCCTATTACAAGCACCATAAAAAGCATATATGCTTCATTTTTGCCTTTGCTAGATCATATTCATGAATTAAAGTGCTATTGGTTTTTAGTTTGTTTTTTTTTAGTAAAATGTAATATCATCATAACCTTTATTTTATTTAAACTCTGAGATATATTGAGGACGCAACCTCATTTACAATATAGCCGAGACAGAGCAAGACATTTGAAACATCTAATGGACATATCAGACATACCGAAAAGTGACAAAGACTAATTAAAAACAGAGAACTCTACGTAATAACAGGAGCAGGACAAGATATGAGAGGAAATAATTCATTAAAAAATAATCTCATATTTCTTTTAACAAAAAATGAAAACACTACATAAGGGTTAAAAAGGGCATTAAAAAGCACTAAATTAGATTTGCTGATACCTGCAGAAACCCTGACTCATACAGCAAGGCAAAATAGTACATTTACATGCTGCATATTCTTCTACTAATGAGTGAATAGTAAAATTCAGTTACAATTAAACCACATTCCACAAAATTGTTTACATACTAGAATATTTGTATTTTTTTTAAACATCTAACAAGCAAAACAATACTCCCAGTGATGTATTTGCTTTATTCGTTTAACTTTTTATTTTTCCCTTATTATTACTTTAAAATACAGCATTAGTCTCTCCATTCATGTTTCCTTTCACTAGACTCACTACACTGCTGTGACGTTTAATGAAGTACTTCTTGAGCCTAATAGGTAAATCTATCCACTTACCTTCCAAATGCAAACCAGACAATATAAAGTTGAATTCCAAAATGTATAAATCCCTTTGAATTGGACCAATTATGAGGCCTTGTGCAAGCCAAAAGCTATTCTCCCCAGCTGGAGAAGAACTTCTCATGGGCAGGGCACTGATGTTAGTACCCCCCACCCTTGTCTCCCCTTTTCTTGGCCCTACTGAACCTATACCCACATTGAATAATAAGTCAAATCTGGGTGGATGGAATAAGCAGCAGGGTCCTCTGGGTTTCCTTTAACGAAACAGTTCAAAGAGTTGAAATATGATCATTTGGCAAGAAACATGTTCATAAAATAAAGCTGAGAAGAGGGGAAATCTTGAAAGTCTATATTTCCTCCTTGTTTCCTCATCTGCAGCCTATAAATGATATTGACATTAGTTGTTATTGTATGTGCAATTACTTTTTCAGTCTTTATACTAGAAACGCCACCAACAACATGTGGTTGCTATGTAAAATCGCTTCATTTAAAACCAGTTAATTGTTGAATTGTACCGATTGCACCACTATGCTACATTTGTTTTTCCTTCCCGTATGCCATTAAAACAGGGGTCTCAAATTCATTTTCTTTCAGGGGCCACATTCAGCCCAATTTGATTTCAAGTGGATCGGACCAGTAAAATAATTGCATAATAACCTATATATAACGACAGCTCCAAATTTTTTTCTTAGTTTTAGTGCGAAAAGCCCCCATTAAATAATGAAAATACTTACTTTTATAAACTATCCAAACAAAAAAGATGTGAATAACCTGAAAAAACTGAGATTTCTTAAGAAAAATAAGTGCAATTTTAACAATATTATGCCTCAACTTATCATTTATATGTGTGCATTATGGATCAGATCTACAAAGACACTGTTGTTCGTCCATCAGTCTCGATGACGACCTTGACTTCAGTTTTTGTGGGTCCTGGAGTGGCTTGTCGGCCCTTTTTTTTGCCCTGAAGTATCTGCCACAAAGACACTAAACACTGAGTAACAGGCAGAAAATTGTTAAAATTGTGCTTAATTTTCTTTAGACATTTCAGGTTGTTCATATTTGTTCAGATTATTCACATTTTATTGTTTCAGGATTGTTTGTAAATGTAAGTATTTTCATAATTAAATGTTATTTTTTGCACTAAAACAAAGACAAAAATTTGAATTTGTCATTATTTATAGGCATAGTGTAATATTTTTTTTCACATCAAACTGAGAAGAAAATATGTCGTCATTATTTTTTGTTGGTTTTTATGCTATTATTTTACTTGAGATCACATTGGTCTGTATGTGGAACCTCAGCTAAAATGAGTTCAACAGCCTTGACTGTGGAATTTTCACACTTAGCAAATTCATCCCACAGGCCGAATTTGGCCCCCGGGCCACATGTTTGAGACCCCAGCATTAAAATGATCATTGTTCACATTATGACTTTGTTGGCTTTTTATCTAATGGTAGATCACACAGACCTCCCTTTGCCCATAATGCCTTGCTACGCACTAATGGATTTCAATCAGTGGATTCATTGAAAGTATTTACATTGCAACCCACATCAGCATCCAGCTCCTTGTCCACCCCCCCTCTATCCATGCTTGTCTTATGTGGCCACTAAACAACTTGACAGCAACTGCTCCTGTTTAGGCAATCGGTCGCACTGAGAAGGAAGCCGCTTATTGGGTTGACATTTGTATGTATGTTTCGATGAGGTCAAAGGTCAGGGTCAGCACCTCGCTGCATTTTTGTTAAACCACCTTAGTCACATAAATGCACAGGATAAGGAAAGCTGATAGGGGCATTCGACATGACAGAGTAAGGAATAAAAGTCTGGAAGTGACCTCTAAATCATAGGGTCATAAACACACTTTGTATGTGTACATGTGTGGGGAAAGCACAAGTTTTTAGTTGGACCTTCACATAAAAGATTTTTTGTGCTCGTCTGGTCAAGGCCATCTCACGTCAGAGTCTAACTACTGTTGCCGTGGTGAAATGTGCGCTGCTTGAGTGCTCGACTGCCAAGCAAAATCAGGAGGGCTTCGGCGAGTTTCCCATTTGTAGCCTTCAACAACATACGATCTTAACCCACCCCATGAGTGATCCACTGCAACACTCAGACTTGAAGTACAGTATTTATTTTTTCACTGGCAGCACAGGCTCGTTTCAACTCAAAAGTGAAATGGTAAGAATAAAAATCGCAGCATTTGATGTATTTGCTGTGCGGTCGAGGGAGACATCTCTTTAAAACACAGATCTGGGACTTTCCATGAAAAGTGAAGTTGAGAAATGACTCTTACCCATATGTAATGAGAAATTGCATTACTCAGGCATATAGGTATGAGACACCGCCTGCCACCTAACCCCCTGAAGCCTGTAAGCACTGTCCATGTATAAGTGTATAACCATGGGCTTAGATAACACTAAGCTCAATACTAGAAAAGCAAGATAAGAGCAGCCATAGTCACACAACTAAAAAAAAAAAAAAAAAAAAAAGAAAAAAAAAAAAAAAAAAAAAAAAAAAAAAAAAATATATATATATATATATATATATATATATATATATATATATATATATATATATAAAACAGAGAAGGAGAGATTAGCAAAGTTTTGAAGTCAAGTAGTAAAGCACAAACTAGCCTGGCTTCATTAAAAACCCTTAAAATGCTTCCTGGTGTTGCGAACCAAAAAAAGAATATTAAGCAATTGGTTACATAAAATCAGAAAGGTTCCCCACAGTAAAATTATTCCAGCGCAAAGGCACAACAATGGCTGGAGGATTTGTTCAGGCTAGTGTCTTTTAGCAATTTGAAAAGAAATCCAACAGATTAATCCACCAGGGGAAAAGTGAAGAAATCAAATTAAGCACTTTGCAGAATAAGACCGATAATGGAAATATTACACATCTCCAACTAAGAACAAAGGATCAGCTACAGATGCACTTCTTTGTATTAAACAGCTCCGTTTGACGTTAAAAGTAATTAATTTTTAACTTTTTACATCAAAGATTTATACACCCAACATGAGAAGTGTGGAATTGTTTATAACATCATGCACTGCAGAACACATTATAAAATGATAACATAAGATAAGATATACTTTATTGATCCCCCCAGGGGGAAATTCAAATGTACAGCAATAGGCAATATGGCAATATGTATCAAATACAATTGAAAAAAATAAAAGATAAAAAATATTAAAATGTGTTAAAGTGACTAAATGATGACAAAAAATAGTAGTAATAATAATAGATAAAGTAACAAGTGTGCTGTAGGTGGCATTAAGTGTGTAAGTGAGCAAGTGATGCAAAAGTCTGTTCAGACCAGGATGTACTTTAGGCCAAGCTGCTGTTGTATACAGTCTGATGACATCTGGAACAAAGGGGCGTCTGAACTGTTAAGTCCTGCACTTAGATGGAATATTCATTCATTAATCTTCTGAACTGCTTTGTCCTCAAGAGGGTCACAGGGGTGCTTCCTATCTCAGCTACCTATGGGTGAAGGCAGGGTTCATGTGTTGCCAGTTCATCACAGGGCTGACATATAGAGGCAAACAACCAATCACTCTCACATTCACACCTATGGGCAATTTAGATTGACCGATTTAGATTAACTGATTAACCTATCAGTGGATGCTGGGAGGAAGCCAGACAGAACCCACGCAAACATGGGGAAAACATGCAAGCTCCACACAGAAAGGTCCCACCCTCATCAACTGGTGTTGGAATTGAACCCAGGACCTTCTTGCTGTGAGGCACAAGTGCTATCCACTGTACCCACTGTGTTGAGGTGGGATAATCTGCTGCAAATTATGCTAAAAGCTGTGTGAATTACACACTATGCTAATGTATGAGGCTGCTTATGATTTAGTGTTTTCGTGATGACAAAGTAAACACTTCCTTCAGAAAAAAATCTAAGATCTATATGGAATAAAGTCTTTAAGTGCATTATTTTGTCTTGAAATAGGTGACCTAAATCTGATTGCATACTAGTGAAAGACTGAAGACATAATCCTATTTTAATAACCTTATTATTGGGCATAAGAGTGAAATTCCCATGCTTACTCTGCAGATCCATTATTAAAATTCATTTCAATAAGATTCATCATTCCAGTTTCTACTGTAATACGGAACACACGATGAATATGTCAGGTCCAGCCTACTCAGTTTTTAAAATAAAGTTGGTGAACGTCCGTCCATGAATCATTTATTCAGAGCCTCTCTGAGCGCCACAGATGAGGTATAGTGTCTGCTGTAAGTTGCCTCCAGAGGAGCCGGTTCTGCTGGGTAATAACTGAGGTGACTTCCTGAGGTGGTAGACAGGATGAGCTCTCTTTATGTCCCTACCTCCACATGATCAAGGCAGAACTTGTAACTGCCAGATGACAGAAAAGTATTAGTTTTGTGAGGTTTACGTGTGTGCGTGTGTGTGTTTGTTGCAGTGTGTATGTGTCTGCATAGTTATGGTGCTGCTTACACTGAAGCAGTCAACCTCAATCATGCTTTCTCTCATTTTCTCTCTTTAGCTTTCTTGCTCTCTATCTGCTCATCTCCCTCTCGCTGTCTTGTGTTTTGACAGTAGGACTAGTAATTACTGGGAAAGCAGTCCGTTGGTTGGGGCTTTGCCTGGAGCGCTGTGCTAGCCATGGATAACAACGAGGCATCATCTCAGGAACAAACAAACACACACCGCAATCTTAGGCCAAGTACTCCAGTATAACAACTAAACTAGTTTAGTTTAGTTTTTAGGAGAAAAAAAAAATCATGAAATAATTCTGTTAAACCAAGTTTATTCTCATTCTTCTGTTGCCTACCTTTCAGTGTAACAGAACTGATTCTTAATTAATCAACAATACTTTCAGGAGAGCTCTGCCAGTCCAAACTGTTTAAATCATTTATACTATCTTAACTCAATTTAATTATTTTCATTTGCTCAATATGTTAATTTCAACACCAATCTGCAAAAACTGCGACATATTTTTATTTTATTGTAATTTTGTATTATACATAGGAATCTGCCAATGTGGTAAAGAGCTAGCAAGGCTATGTTTCTTAAAACAAGGATAAAGGTCTAGCCACTGCATAATTAAATAAAAAATAATTCAATTTTTTTAGGAAAGTTGTGCTTTTTACAGATAATTAAAATATAGTTATTTAAGTTTACTTAATGTGCATTAGGGAATATAATGAAAATGTTGCTCCTCTGCTGTAATATGAAAATAGATAAATAAATAATTGTTAGTGATTAATTTAGCTGAGATTTCATTAAAGCTTGAATATTTTCTTAAATGAGAGCTACTTGTCCAATGAAACCACGTGCTTCACAAGATTTTTTTCTTTTTTTGTTTCCTACAAAATAGGCCATATAATCTCCTTTTTAGCCAAAATTAACAAACTCTTATAATAAATGTCGTTCACATAAACCATAAAATTATAAAGAAAAAGAAGACTGCAACAAATACTTTAGAGTTAAAGCTATGGGATAGATGCTGCAAGAAATGAAGAACAAAAATATGAGCTAATCTTTTTAACTCTGTCTCAACTAAAATCCATTTTTCATGCTGCACAGAAAGTGCTCTGGGACAATGTCAGTGCCTCGCAGCTCCGAGAGTCCTTATCCTATTACCTGTCAATCATGTACCCCCACAACTCGATTACCCACAATACCTGTGACTTCAATTACCTGCATTGGGAAGGCTAGGTGTCAAAATATTGATTCTATTAATGTCGCACTCAGAATAATGACACTCAGCTGAAGAGTTATGGCCTTCTGGATAAAGGACTAATAAGGAAGAAGTAATCAGAGGATGGCAGTGATGAAGTGTGTGACATTTGGGACTTGTAAAGCACACAGAAGTCTACAAGTGCGTGCGGATACAAACAAAGGGAAGCCCTTAGTGTCTGGATCAGCGGTGTTATCCATCTCACTTTATTGATTGACTTCAGTTACAATGTGGCCTTTTAAGTGGAAGACGCCACTTGTCATTTCATGGTTCTGGCATGATACGTGTCACATTGACAAGGAGGCCATAAGCTGAACAATAAGCATCAAACCTGGTTGACAGTTGATGGTTTTTATAATATTTCATGCTGCATGTTGCTATTAAGGAAGAAATAAACGAATTAGTGACCAAATTCTCCAAGGAGAACAGTGCCAGTTGAAGGGTGTTCATAAAAAAAAAGGAAAAAGTGTTCTTTTTTCTTCTAATAATAGTTCAGACCTTAAAGTACATTTTAGCAACGTGAACAGAAAATGAAACAGTTAGTTGGACAGTTTGACTGCAGAGGCATTCCCACAGCTTGTGCTTGTCCAATTAATCATTATATCCAGTATAAAAGCCAAAGATGTTAGAAACAATTAAAGAAAATGTGTGTATAAAAAGCTGAGTTCTTCTGCAAGAGTCCATCCAGTCACTAGAAAGTCCCCTAACCAATGCACTATAGAACCATTATCTGCCAGTAAATGCAAAATAAAAGGTGTGCTCTCATCTCAGACATCTGCTGACTGGCCATGTGCAGTGACAACTCCTTCAAACACACTGCAACATATTTAAACATTTACTGGCAGTGGAGAAAAAAAAAAAAGAGAGAGGGGGTTTTAGGAGGGGCAGCTAAATGCTGCAATAGCTGTTTCATGCCAGAATAGTTTTTGGGCGCCAGCGGCTAAATTGGTTTACAACTTGATGCGACGAAAAAACACTGATGAAAACATAATCAGAAACACAGGGCTAATTCAGCATGCCATTGAGCCAACATATAAATACGAAAAAAAAAAAAAGCGGATAAGAAGGAAAAGGAGGCCAGGAGGGCAGGTTGCAGACAAATCATTATCAAATTTTCTAGCGACAGTAAATAATTAGGGCCAGACGGTACAATTATATAGCACTTGTCATAAAAGACCCAGGGCGTATAGGTCAGGAATGCTCTATTGTGATTTTCCTGTTGTGGTGTTGGAGGAAGTGAGCCAAAGACTTGTCTGGCTCTGGATTGTCTCAATGTGAGCCTCCAGGCAGGTGTTTTATAGAGTTGCTGTGTGTTTTTCTGAGTGTATGTGCTTTTCTATTGTGCAAGTACTGATATTCAACAGCGTGCACGTACCCCCGAGATTTTGCATGGACTCGTGAGCTCACCGAGACTGAGAGAATGAAGGATAATTTATTCATTGTTCAACTATTTAACAATTTGTATTTTCACACATTTTTTGTGGAGTTTTTAGTGGCGACATGCTGTGCAGTTCAAACTAGTATTTACTCTGGCAGAACAGACGTCTCAGCCCAAAGAGAAGATTTCACATTTTCAGACAATAAAGCAGAGAGAGAGAGAGCTGTTAGTTTTCTGGTATCAAGCAGAGAAGTAGGACAGTCTATAACATCTATCAAGATAGAAATGATGGTGCTAGCGTAGCATAGGATTACAGAACAAACTTGGACTCAAGTACTGTAGTCTTTCCATTACTGGAATGTGTATTCAACCATTTGACCCTGGTTCAGAATAACCAGCTTCTTCCAAAAATTATTTACTCCTTTTAAATATAGCCAGAGACCTCAATTAAGTCCGTTGGCCACCTTTCTGTTGGGGCTAAATGGATTTACTTCTTCGAACAAATTGCTTCTCCCCCAGTGAGCTGGAGGACAGTACATTGTAAATAGTTGTAAGCTTAGTCCTTTCTGGTGTTTCTGTGAGGAAAAAAAAAAGAAGGCAAGAGAGTCCAGATAGTTCTGTTGGGAACTGAATAGAGTTTTTACATTATTTATTTTTAGACTCAGTGTGATGGTCACAGTGAGAAAAAGCTGCACCCACCACCTTTTTTCCTTATTTTCTAAAACAATTTGTCAGGCGAACTATGCCTTATTATAGTCAGTGCAGACAAATAATTACTTAACTGTTTGTCAGTGCATATCCACTTTTGAAATGCCCTCTGTAACTAACAACATATGTCATTTACGAGGGCATGAATACCTATAATTGAGCTCACATTTCAAAATATCTCTGTGCCAAACCTTGAAGCTCCTGCTCTACTGCTGTGTTACCGGCTGTTGCAAGAAAATCCGAGACTGCACCAAAAGCATTCCTTCAAACCATTTCCACCATTCACTTTGCAGCACTACTTTAGATGAATTATTTGCTAGTTTATAGAGGAAAATATACAAGCAATATCGCACAATATGAGGCATTTTGTAAAAGCTACCCAGTTTGACAGTGAAATTGGATCGTTTATAAGCTTAGGGAATCAGGACCGCATATTACACGCACAATGCAAATACTCTGACAGTGGAGAAAAAAAGAATTACATTTCTTGTTGATGTAGCCTACTCCCCATAAAGAGAAAAGCGACAGTTCAAGGCTTTAGGTTTTCATCAAAAGCTGCCTTTCAATCCCAATTCTATCCAGTCACACCAAAAAATGATTAATGTAAGTGGCAGGTGTGGATAAAGCAGTTTTATTGAGCTAAAACACTCAGTGGTAAAGAGGAATGCTGCAATGCAATGGCAACTCGCCTACAGAGATATGAAACATTACCTCCCATTATGCGAGACATTTCTAAGATAATTACCAGTCACTCATTTTCTTCACAGTAGAGCTGCATTTGCTCTCCTGACTGCATCATTTTCATATTAAACCCTAATGGGTCAAGAATATATCCATTTCCAAAGCCTCTAAAGCTTGTCCTTTTCAAAATAGTGAAGCTCATGGGAAAGAAGTCTTACTGATTTTCTTCCAGCCATTTTCGGATGCCATCTGACATTGTTTACTTAACCTCTTACATCATAGTAACCACACAGTATTATTGGTATTAACTAGTTACATCTTGGAAATAGAGTTTAATCATTAAAAAAGCAGAATAATGTTTTTCTTAAGTGTACAGTAAATCCCTCCAAAAACTCTAAATATAGACATTTCAGCAGACAAAGTCCTGCAAACCAATGAGAAAACTTCAGCTTTGAAAAACTCTGGAATATCCCAAGTGTGATCCAGGTCAAAAAGAGAAAAAAAGAGCCAGAGCTCTGCTGTGAATGAAAGCATGAAAAGATTTTCTGGCCAAGTGGTGGATTAAAGTCATTTTATGTCATATGCTGTGATTTTTAGGTTAGATCTCAAAAAGTCACATTGAAAGGACAAACCCACCATTATCTTTGGCCAAAACCAGAGAAATATAGACCATCTCTATGTGGTTTTATACAGCAACAATTCACTCTGCATCGATTGACTTTATTCTCCTTTTCCCTTTCCTTCCCCATCTGCAATTCTGATTTCACCTCTGTGCAGCCAAGCGTGTCTATTCCAATACCTGACAGGCCCATTGGACGTGCACACGTAGGCTCTCCAGGCTGCAGAGTGACGGATGGCCAACGCACCACACTGGTTGGGTTGCTCATGTTTAATTCTGATTACAACCATTTTTCCCAGCCAGTCATCCAACTGCCCACACCGGGTCCCCGTCAGCAGCACCCTGGGGAGCTGGAGAGAGTTGTGGTGGTGACCAGGGGCTCTCTCTGTCCATCACCTTCAACATTTGCCTCAGTGGAACATTCAATTTATTTTATAGCACCACTCCACTTGATAGCACTGACCTCCCCAGATCCCTTGGAGAGTAATGAGATGGCTTCACTGATGTCAGTCTCAGTGTTGACTGGTAAGACCAACCACCCAGTGGGGATCTTCTGGAGAGGGGCCTTGTAATAAAAAAAAGAAAGGTAGTGGGGAGGAAAGAGATTAATTTCACTCGAGCCGTGTTCTGATTTCAAAGAAAGCCCCTCTCAAGCCCTGCTGTGCCCAATTGTAACACTGTCCTTCACTGATGGGCATGTGTGATTGGTTTGTCACGGATGGGATTCATCATGAAATCTAAATACTAGGAAGGAGTTGCACATGAGACAGTGAGGGTTTCATATGATGCTCCAGAAATGACTCAAAATGTCAGAGCAAAGAGTAGACCTGTCAAGAATAGGGTCACATTTCAATTTGAAGAGTGCCATGCTGTGGCCAGAGAAAGGAAATACATGAATAGAGTTGCTTTTTTACTGAAATGCAGTCAGAAAGCAGCTATTGTCTGATGGATTTTACCAGCGATCGCCACATAGTATCATCTGGTGACCCCACAGGCTACACTCCCATGCCAAAACTATTAAAACCACATTAAAACCTCCCACCAGTTGGAACTTTGAAAATGCAGTCATACTTGCAGGCACATCTGCAGAAACACATCATTTCTATTTTTCATGCTCGTGTTGAGACCATCCACTACCCCAGTAATTTTTTCTTTCTTTCTTTTACTAAGCTAAACATAAAAAGCACACCATTCCCTGCAAATCAAATCACAGCAACTTTAATTAAAACAATGAAAATAGTTTCTAATAATATTTTCAGATGTTATTATTTCAGAAACATTTTAATCCCCTATCATATAACTTGAACATGAAAAATACAGGTGAATTTTGTATTATATCTCATTTTTAATGAAACTGAAACATGTGGTATGCAATATTCTATGTCAACACCTCAAGTCTAACCACTACCTTCACTATCCCCATGCGATACTCTTACTCCTTCACTGCATTTTCGTCCAGGATCTTGACATCTGAAATGTATTTCCAATATTATCCATTACACTGTCGCATGTATACATGTCCTGGTTCTTGACATTTGTGCATCATTGCACAGGTACATATCACTTCTAGAGTGACAGAAAAAAATTGTTTTGTCTTTCAGAATTTAAAAAAAGTTATATATACTTGGCAGATTAAATGGAAATAGAACAGAAAGCTACTTCAAGTCTATAAAATAAAACTGGACATTGGTTTAGCACAGTTGTGTAGTGGTCCCTGGGGAAGTGGGTGTACTCTCAATTTTTGCCCTTTTTTTTTTTGTTGTTTTTAAAGTTATCCGTAAAAACGCCCTGTTTTAGAAACGGACATGTAATACTATTCTGTTTAGTTTACCCAAACATCTGTCAGTAGTATTTTCTCACTATTATAAAATTATCATGACTTGATCAGGAGCAGTTTGTAGATATTACTGGTCACACAAGCAGACTGCATGAATGTAAAATGTATTCAACATGAGGCAAACATAGGATAACATTAGCCTTTCATTTCGTGAGCCTTTCATAACGTTAGCCTTTCATAACATTAGCCTACTTGCATATTTTAACTATTTGCAACAACATCTCTTCTCCTCTAAATGTGCAGTCATATGGGCTGTAGTTTAAAACAGTGACTCATTCTGAAACCACCTTAAAACTTACCTCAGAATTATGGATTCAATTGAAGTAGGTTCTATCGATATGCGTCATTCACTTGAAAGACATTTATTCTGCCTTTCTCGTTCGCATTTCCAATAATCGCGCATCTTTCAACAAGATGTGCAGTGACCTGTCCATCAGTTGGGGTGGCACTGGCACCTGAGGTATCCAATCAGGTTCCAGAGGTGGCCAGCGCTAGTTAGCAATATTTTCCTCTGCATGTCCCACCCTACTCTGCCTCTGATTAGCTCATCAGTCCTCATGCCTAAAATTAACCAATCTAATCGGTGAAGGCAACAAGTACTGGCCAATTAGAGGCAGAATAGGGTGGGTCATGGCTTCACCATCCTAAGAGAAAAAATGGGCCATTGTCTCACAGATACTACTGAATGGTGCGCATCGGGAGGATTTAGAAGTGGGTATATGCAATGCTGACTGAAAAATAGGTAGGCTAGGTATGTATCCTGAACTACACCACTGGTTTAGCAAGACAAACAGTGGAGCAAATCAGATCATGGTGGAAAACAAAACTGAAACATTATTATTTGGATTAACATTAAAACCAGTTTCTGAACCCCATCATGATGACCCTCTGCCATCAGTCACGGCTGCAGATCTTCGTCCTACTCCTTGTCCTATGTGGTGATAGTGACAGAATAACAGCTGGAGGACATGTTTATCTGTTGATCTCATGTCCCAGTCCTGGCAGTAGATGACAAATCCACCACGCAATGTTGGCATTTCATAGAGCTAAGTCTAATATAAACCAGAGTGGCCTTGTTTTCTATAACCACAGTAACTTTAATGATAGGCAGCAGCTACTGGCAGGCGCCTGCACAAATAGCAACAGCAATGAGTAGCCAGGATACTACTATTTATCATATAAACATGGATATGAGTAATCAGATTTATCTGTTTCCATGTAAATGTCATATCCAGTATATGATCAAAATCAGGATAAGCCTCATGACCAGAATACTGGTGTGCATGTAAACACAGTTCTTGTGAAATCAGACCTGACATTTGTCAATACTTGGAAATAGCTGCCTTCAAATGCAATCACTTTGATACTTATCACTTCAGTGTCTCCTTTAATCAGGAAAAGGCCTCAAATGGCACATTAGCTCTATTCAGGAAACTCAGGTTAATGGGATTTGTTAAATTTACTGGGTCAGTGTTCAAATCCATTCATGGTTACAGAAAGACTGGAACCTTTCCCAGTAAAGGCCAGGGTACACTGCACTCCATACAAAATTCATGGAGACTTTGTGGTCATGAGAAAAACACACCCTGTCACAAACCATGGTCATAAAATAATACATAGAGTGCTGTGATCACTATTGAATGCATTGATTCCACATCTACAAATTACATCCAATCAGGCCTTTACAGTGACATAACCTCAACCTCTCACTGAGGTCATACTTGCATTTTGGTGAACTACACAAATCCATTCAGTTGCATGCTTATTTAAACACCCTGATATCACTGCAGAAAGATTCACTGGCATTACATTCTCCCTCTTTCCACTCCTCCTTCACTTCCACACCCACAGCCAAATTCCTTCCTGTCCCACTGATTAACTCAAACATTAATCAGACCTTCAGGTGATTGTGTATAAACAGTACCGATAGTCCATGTGGCTTTGGTGTCATCACATTTCCCCATGTTTATGTGAAAGGATGCCCATACGTTTCTCTGCACCACCTGCCAATTAGCGTCTCACCAGCACAATACAGCATAAGCTAATACCACAGGAAAGGGGGGGGGGGGGGGGGGGTCACAGAAGGAAGGGTTTGAGGCAGAAAGTGGTGGTTGGTGTGAGGGAAACTTTGCCTGAAAAAGAGGAAGTGAAAGGGAAATTTGAGAGAGGAAATTAAGGCAGTGACAGAGAAAGTAAAGGGTTTTGATAGAGGAAGTGACTGAGAGTGTGGAAGATGGAAAGGAGGAGAAATTTGGCAGAACCAGGAGCCCTTGAAGAGGAGAAACAGAGTATGACAGCTGGAGAGAGTGAGGACAGCTGTGTCTTTTCGATGGCACAGGCTAACGCTCAGGTCCTGTCTATCTTGAATGAGTACAGTGCATTTTCCTCCTGTGAATCTTAAATAACGCTTTTCCTCTTCGACAGCCTCTGGAGAGTAAGGTAGCCTTTCTCTGGTTTCGTATAAGAAAGTGACAGCCTGGGTGTTTTTTGGAAGAAAGAAAAAAAAAAATTAAATGACAAACTCAGTTTGGCTGTTGAATCTCAATGATTCTCTTTGGCTCTCTCAGACGTAACTTCTTGACAGCCCCCTCAGTCGGAGGCAGTCCTTCAGCCTTACTGCACAGGAATGCAGAGCAGAAGGACTGATGCGCTCATAATTTCCTCATCCGTCCTCACGCTTGTTACAATTAAATGCAATTTTAACAGTTGAAAGCCTTCACACAAGAGCCATGAGAATTACCTGCTTTTATCAACCTCACATTGTTTGAGTTCAAAGCTCTCGACTCGCAGATTCCACAGATGATGCCTCTGATGCAGCATTTTTCATGATTATGTGCAGCACAGGCCAAAGCCCACATGATAAGGATCATGCTCATTGAGACAATTTAATGCTTTTTCTTTGGAAATTTTCTCCTCACATTGATCCTTTTGAACTGGTTAAATTAGCACGGAAACACTATTTTCCACTCCATTCCCCCAAATAAATGAATAAATACATACAAGTTGCTCTGTCTGTGGATAGATAAAAGAACCATATGGAGCTCTGGAAAAATATCTCAAGGAAAGAGTGGGAGAGAGCTTCCAAAGGATACAATGTGATGAAGCAGGGAGTAAAATAATGCTTTCATTATTCATGATTTGATGACTGATAATCACTAGATACTATACACTGAACTTGTATTGTTTTTCAATTAACCTTAACTGCAATCATTCATTTTAACACAGAAAGAAAAAAACTGCAGGACTTGTTGGCAATCTCTGCACTGTGTTTTCACACCTCATAATTCCTTGTGACAGAGGTGGTCTGAAGATTTTAACAAAACGACTGCTGGACTGCTGTAAAGGCTCTGATTTACAAAGATCTGCTAATATTATTCTCCACCTTCCAGGCCTCTACTGTGCCCACCCATATTATTAGATTAGTTAGTTTCTTTTCTCTAAAAACACATTGGAGACAGCATCTGGAAGCCATACCTAGCTGTGGCTAGCATGAGCAAGTTTCAAAACAGGGCAGGGACAGCAGCAGGGGTATTGTACTATGAGGGCATTTATGTGGCAAGTGAGACAGGAAGCTGCCACTGTGGGCAAACCTGAGAACTCAGCATCTTATCTGGAAAATGACTCTTGGCTGAATCCATTTTGTTGCAGAGTTCACAAGTACACTTCACTGCTTCTTTGTTTCTATTGATGAATGTTATACCTACCTGATAAAGATAGGAAGTAGCAGTTAATAAAACTTAGACTGACACATTTGTAGACTTATGTGACCCTATTTTTTCGTTCTTATTTTCCTCAAGGGAACAGAGAAGGAGGGGTAAAGCTCAGATGAGTTTACAGCAGACAAAATATATCTAAACCACATTAACTTCTCTCCACTTAGTATTTAATAAAGTGGTTTTATTATTATTCATTCCAAACTCTCAGCATCAGGGGGAAAGCGTGTACCAGAACACACTTATAACCAGTGGTGGCTTGTCAACAGAGGGTGCTAGGGTGCCGCCCCACCTTTCTCATGAAGAAGAAAATGATGGGAATCACCTAAAATAATTTTACAAAAACATGAATATTTTAATAAATGAGCTATATATGATACAGCCAGTGAGTACTGTGTATAATCTGCATTGAAGTGTAGTTTAAAAATGTTTTTGGTCGTTTAATGAGCAGTCAAGTCACGTGTTTCCAGGTTGAGCGCTGCCCGAAAACTCCATAGACCAGGGGTGCCCAATCCTGGTCCTCAAGATCTACTATCCTGCATGTTTTAGATGTTTCCCTCTTCCAACACAGCTGACGGTCATTTCAGGCTTCTGCAGAGCTTGATGATAGGCTTATCATTTGAATCAGGTGTGTTGGAAGAGGGATACATCTAAAACATGCAAGATAGTAGCTCTCAAGGACCAGGATTGGTCACCCCTGCCATAGACCCTCGTTATTAATGGTGCATGTGCAGTGGAGCCCCCTCCAATACAAGACACAGGAGAGCCTCGGGGTGCAAAAAATTGCACCTGAACACCACCCACATCCTGAAAAGAATCAGCTACTTCCTCATTTTTTTTGGCCATGCAATCTACTCGCACTACCTTCACCCCTGGTCTAAATGCATTGTCCGTATTATCAGTGGAAAAGACACTTGTCAGGGACATGCCTGACTTTAACAAGAGTCATAGAAAAATGTGCATGTTTGAAGGATAGACAGGTGAAATTTACATATAAAAAACACGACTGAAAACACATCCTGTGTATTTTTATTTCAATTTAAATTTATATTTTAAAATAGTGGTGCATGTACTTTGTTGTATCCTAGTGGTGATATGTGGTAATAGTGCAGCTGAAAACTGACTTGGATACTGCGCCCCACCAAAAAATAATTTCACCAGCCATCACTGCTTACAACCACCAGTGAATCACCGCTATGTGTCCACAGACTACCGTACGTTCTGTACTATAAGCCGCTACTTTTTTCTCGTTTTGAACCCTGCGACGTATACAGCGATGCAGCTCGAGTATAGAGTTATATGGGCAAACGGCCACCAGGGGGTGCTCTAGCAGAAAGCGCAAAAGTGAGACAGACAGGTGGAAGAGGTGATGCGGAGAGGAGAAGTTTTAAGCTTAACTTTTAACAATCATTTTGCGTGTCATGCACAAACCCTCATCATGGAAAACACACAAAGAAATGCATATTTTGCAGCTTTTAAGTTAAAAGCAATCGATGTGTCTGTCTAAGGAGGAAATAGAGCTGCTGCACAGAAGTGCCATTGAGCATCAACGGAGGAGAGACGTAGAAGGTGTGTGACAGAGCCTTTCTGAGGATGTTCAACTCCAACACTGAAGAAGATGACTGCAGTGGTTTCAATGAGCAGAAGGAAGGTGAAGATACAGATCAATGACTTTTCTGGGTTTTTTAACCAGCCGTGTTCCTGCCATTTTACTGCCGTGTTACAGACACTGTTTGGAAAAAAACAGTTAAGGTATGGAAATAAATATTTAAATAATCTTTCTGTTTACCATCTTTCTGTGTAAATATCTCATGTCACAACGTGGACACCTGCAGCTTATAATCAGGTGGGACTTAAAGTCAGCCGCGGCTTATACTCAGGTGCGGCTTATATTCCGGTGCGCCTTATAGCCCAGAAAGTACGGTATATCACTCACTGAATACAGTATAAAGCTCATTCGTAACACAAATCTGTATTAAGGTATCATCAAGTTTTCTTCTTCAAACAAAACCTATTTTTTGACAGTCATTCAAAGCAACTTTGTGTATTAAAATCTTCACATAAGAAACAGCATCAACTGATACTCTACATTATAGCTTTGTTAGCTTGTCTCTGTTTTAGACAGACAGTAGCCACAGTAAAACCATAGATCATCTTAGTTTTCTGTTCAGTTTGTGTTGTCAATATCGACACTAAAAATCTGTATGGAATCGTTGAAAGTCAGAAAACTTAGCACAGATAATAACATTACATCACTAGCTTTATACTTTCATAAGCTTCTTATTCAAACTCATCCATGTTGGAGAGTCACTGGGATTTCTGCATCAAATTCCATTCTTTTCATTCAGAGCTGTGTTCAGTGGAAACAACAACAGCACTTCTAGCTTTTATCATTTTCACTGACCCTGAAAGTTGTCTCTCAGTGGTTTTCATTCCGTCCCCTCAGTTTGTAATGCTTAGGTCAAGGGTGCTGTGGTGTTAGTGTTCATCACCATGGGAGACCAGTAGAGTGACTCACTACTCCCTCTCGTGGCCATATGAATCTACTGGACCATCAGTGTGAATATATTCCGTTTGTATCTCTTTAGCGTAACCTTGAGACTTTAGAATAACTAGACACTCGAATGACAGTTTTTCAGTCATTTTTAAAATATATTTTAAGGTTAAAAAAAAAAAACCTATATGCACTTTTAATCCAGTAGGTTGTACCCTTTACTTCAAATCCCTGTGAAGATAAGTGATATGTTGGGATTGGACTTTAGCAACTCTTGAAAGTGTCATCCCTAACTGTACAACCCTTCTTAGAAAAAAAGAGGCTTTATTGCAGTTTGTTCAAGTTCTGGTTTGAAGATGCAAGCACTTTATAACCTCAGACCTTAACATTCCTTTTTTCAGAGGTCTTCAGAGCTCAGCAGCAGAGAAAGACTTCCAAGAGTGCTGAATAGCTCTTAGGCAAATGTACAAAAAGAAAATGTTTGATGAACATTCAGAGACTGTACATGTCTTTGTTGAACAGCCTGAAAAAGTGAGATCAACATCATCATAAATAAATAAATAAATGAATAAATAAAAGATGAGTGTTCTCTTTCCCTTTCCTGTGGTCAAACTGTCTTTGCTAACACTACTCTGGAAAACAGCCAGAGTATAAAAAGAAAAAGATAAATACCTGTCTTACGTATACTTTCCCAAACCAAGCTCTTAAAGGCACAGTGTAAACACAACATGAACTCTGTCCTGTAAGTTATGCTAATAACAGATAAGGCTTCAGTGGCTCACCGTTAATGCCAGGTAGATTAGATGGTTGCAAATAAAAGAAACAGAGCACAGTGAATTTTCTTGGGTCCAACTGAAGATGAGGAGTAGATGAAGGTGAGCAGAACAGAAGACAGCAAAAGAGGAGTGAGGTTTCCCAAAATTGATGAGGGGAAAACTGGAAAAGGACGGATTCCCGTTCTTAACTGGCCTACTGGATGATGTTGTAAAATTTAAGCTGCTTATTTGCACAGCCTTTCTTCAACAAATGTAACTGTCATTAGTTCCTGAATAGAGGAAACTGCAAAAACAAGGCTGTAATGAGGGCAGGGGGGATGGAAGCCAAAAAGTGAAGTTTCCAGCCCTTTTAAGTTTGAAAAGAAGTTAAGTCCAGAATGTAAGAACGGTGCTCCACCTCGATCAAAGTTGTGAGATAAACAGGGCAGATTAATACTTCAGGGAGTAGAACTTAATATACTAAACCATGGACAAGTCTGTCTCCTACACACAACAAGCTCTCCAGTATTTTGCTCACTAATGGAATGTTTTCAATGACTGCAGAGAAAAGAGCTGACTTTAGCTTAGCGTGTCAATTTACCCACACCCCTCTTTTGTTTCGCCTCTAAACTGACTGCTTCAAAGATGTCTGAGACTAAGCGCCAGAAAAGTGCCTGTGGATTGTGCATTGTAGGCAAGATCTATTCAGAATTTGCAGCCAGTCCAAGAAAGATCTGTGGAGATTGTGAACGTTTGCTGGCAGGACTCACTCTATGATCAGTCAACTTCAAATCACTCTTAACCTACCATAAGCAAGTCCACCACCACTCGGGAGTGTTGTTTCTCCTGTGGTGTTTGGAATTTATCAAATGTGAGATTACTACAAAGCATTGAATCCTTGAAACACAAGTCCTACAGTGTCTCAGTTGGGACACCTCAGTAGTACACTTACAGGCAGTACATTGTATACACTACGTACTCATTTGTGCAGTTGATGAATTTAGACAGGGTTGTAGTTTCTCATATCGAAGATGGAACTTATGATTGCATTATCCCAAGACTTCTACGCTAAGGGGGGATAAGGGGTCAACATATCCAGTTCAACCACTCTTTAAAGGAAGGGAAACTATGTTAATATTATTAATGTTAGTCTAATATAAAAGCACCACTGATCCTTCGAAAAGAAATGGGCAGAAATCAGGAGACAGTCAGAGGTTGCAGCAAGGTGTAAAACGAAATAAATTCACCACTGTCTGAAATTATGTGATCCTCCCACAGATATCAACACATCACTCCACTGCAAATCAGGTGGCATCTCAAAGCAAACAGCAATGATGACCAGTATTTATCACTTGAATAAAAAAAAAAACAAAACTAAAATTGTACAAAGGAGAAAATAACAAATTAATTAAAAAAAAAACAAAAACAAAAAAACTAGTGGATAATAGCTGTTGCTTGAAAAAAGAGGATAGATTGAGAGAACACAGCATTTCCACACAACCCAGGTATTTGTAGGTATGTGTTCTGAGAAAGAGGGTGAAAGTCAACCTCTACAACAATGTAATGAATGAAAGACAGTAATTCAACAGCACTTAAAACCAATGATGAGAACTCAAGCAGCTACTGGCTGTTCTAAAAGTCGCTAGAAGTCGCTAACAGATGCTAATGGGGTTTAAATTGCACACTTGGTAGTACCTTCCCTCATCCTTCTCCCTCCAAAAAACAAATTTGTGACAGGGGAAGTAGATGGAGAAAGAGAGTTCTCCGTAAGTAGCATGCCATATATTAGTTACATCAGTACCAGGGGGGTGCGCTACTATGACACTGACCGCCTGTGGATGCATTAGGATGATGGAGATCAGTTACTGCAGGACGATACATGCTTTAACATTGCAGTCTCCAAAATGCCATAAAAGTCTTCAGTACCATCACAAAAAAATCACTGTCGTTAGTCGCTCTTGGAAAAAAAGTCGCCAAGAGGGTTTGAAAAGTCACCAGATTTAGTGACAAAATCGCCAAGTTGGCAAGACTGCTTAAAACTTACACTTAAGATTCACAGTGTTGAATCATATACCTCGACTTCAGATTGTTTGATTTTTCATTAATTCTATTAATAGTTTGTGATTTGATCATCACCGCATTGACTTTTTGCAACTAAAAGTGACCATATTTGAATAAGAGGGGAACTACAGGAGCCCAAGGGGTCAGAGGTGAGCTAATGGTAAGTGAAAGTTTACTGTCCTTCCATCTAAAACCCTTCCGGCTATTGAGGGGGGAAGACGGGTACATCCTGGACATGTCTGATGGGCTGATGGGCTGATAACTAGTCACTCTCACACTAGCTCTTACAAGTGATTTAAATTTACCAGTTAACCCATTATTTTTCATGTCTTGAAGAGTAACGAGGTCAGAAAGAACCCACTTGCTGTGAGGTGACAGTGCTAACCGCTGCACCACCGTGCCACCCTCGATGGTTTACTGACTCTGTACAATGTTAAAATTCCCCAAGCCTTATGTAAAAATGTCACAGACTTAGGTAAAGCTTTGTTAGTGGAAACTGTTGACCACAACTGCAGTTGAGCTGTTTGTCAAGGAATTAAACATTTTTTTAAAAAAATAAACTGAAACTCCAACTCAGCAGATGAGCAAGCTGTCATACTGAGCTGTCCAACAAAGCAGACATCAAAGCTTCTATCCAGCCTGAGATCTTATTAGTGGAGGAAAATTTTAAGGACCACCAGATCACTAATTAGAGATTCAAAAGGAAAGGGATAAGACTGGAATGGCTCCTGGAAAAAATCATTGACTGCACATTTTTTAGACACAAGTCTAACTTAAGTCTACAGTAGACAGGGGTTTTAGGAGCCACCGCCATTGGCCATCAGATAAAGTACAACTTTAAGAACACTAAAGAACTGGCGTCATTTTGGAGGCAGTCTCAGAAGTTAGGTGGTTACCATTCTTCAGCTTTGGGAAAGCTGTATGAAGGTCAGTGAGGATGAGCAAGGTCAAGGGTTCCACATTCTTTGTCAGTTTTGAGTACAACATGGAGACACTGCATTTTCCCATACCTTTAGGATTAACATACTTATCCAGTCAAAATTCAAAATGCAATTACAAAAATATGCAAATGAGGACAGTGTTAATGTCCGAGCCGGCTGAAATAAATAACACTGTGAGGCTTAAATGACCAGACAAAAGACAGACTTTCCTTTATGACATGTGCCCTAATTATTTGGAAGAAACACTTGATCATCTCAAATCAAACCTAATGCTCCTGGGCAGTGTGAAGTGATAACACTGTATTTTGATAGTTCTGGAAAATGTCATCATTCACATCTTTAGTAAAGCCTCCACATGGACCACAGCATCTGGCCAACAGAGGATGTGACATATGGATGGCATGAATATGTTTCTGTCTTTGTCTCTGTCCTCCGTGTGTTTCACTCCATTGTCTCTGCTGATTCATGGGTCTCTTTGAGTATCTGGAAGTCTTGTCTTGTCCTTTTCACCCTGATCCGGATGTTGGTCAAATGCTATTCAGTATCGCTCCAACTGTAGTGTAAATATTAATTTTGCAGTACACAAAGGGGGGGGTGGGCGAAATCAACCCCCCCCCCCCTCTGGTTTTTATATCCCTACTTCTGCTCATTGAATTTCATCCTCGGGGGGGGGGGGGGGGGGGGGGGACCAACCAACTATACCAACCAACTATACCAACCAACTATACCAACCTATATCCTCCATTACTGGCACTGACGTTCACCTGAACCAAACTCTCGGCAGTCTCAGAATTCACCAACGTCCCCATGCATTGGGACGCTGTAAAGGGGGGGTAAACGCGACAAATTCATAGGGCCCAGCATTTATTGGGGGCCCATAGTGCAGTGGAGGGGGTCCAGTGGATACAGGTTAGAAGTTGTGAAAATTTTGTGTAAGATCCGCTGTAAAATAGAGGAATAGAACCCCAGCGTTGGTAAAGTTTCAATTTCGTTTCATGCCAGCGTTGGTTATGTTAGTTATGGACTGCATCCCCAACGTATATAACTGCTGCCCCTACCCCACGTACACCCCACCCCCGTTCCGACAAAAAAAAACAAAAAAAAAAACATCCCCTCCCTCTGTTTTTTTGACAAATCACACCCTGGTTCTAAGTACTACCCCAAATATGACTGGCATAACGCATACATCATTTCTAACACTGTGTTTGGTTAATAATGTTACAACTTTTGAGTCACTGCACATTAAAAGCTAAATTATCCAGTTCTCTTTAACCCATTCTATTGTGCTCTCTTTATTATAAATCCTTGCTGAAATAAATTGTTTTACCAAAGTTTTGAAAGAAATCTTTAATTTTTCAGAAAGTTTGCCAGAACAAAAATGATGTTTCAACAAAAACAACCTCTTGATCTCATCTAACACAAAATTGGAGACAAGAACCTTTCTTTTACTTGCTATTTCTATGTTCATCTCTTCTCCCATTCACTCTCACTTCAAGGATGAAGAATGAATGTGTTAAATGACAATAACCATTTATTGATGTGCTACTCCTGGTGTGTAAAATTCTCTCCAGACAATAACTCTAAACACTCAAAACATAAACGAAAGGGTGAATTGGTTAGGAAGGTGTCATTAAATGGCTTTTTTTGTTGATATCGTATGCATTCTTCTTGGTTTTTACTAGTTTGAAGAAAACAGACACGCTCAGAGACATCTTAATAATGAAATTAATTTGCATAAAAATGGAAGGCTGTTGCAGCTGAATAAAAACAAACACTTAAAAAGGACATTGTTTTTAAAGGTACGCCTCTTGCCATTTATATGAACAATGAAATTCTGTGTATATTGTCTGCATACTCTGAAGAGGAAACATTACCAAGAATTAATATATATTAAGTCCTAAAATTATCTAGCAACAATTGTCTTGACATTTCCATCAGTAAAAACAAATTAGTTTCCTATTATAGTTAAATGACAGCAATTTTTGAAGTTAACATCAAAAACAAGTCCACTGTCATTTCTTTTTTTTTTTCCTTTTTAAAATAAATTAAGGCTAGTCTATATGTTGTTTATGTTTGATACACTTGCTAGAGGGAACAATTCCCAGTGTGTTTGCAGCATTTGAAATAGCATGACAGCTAATCATAGGCTTTTCTTTGTAATTCCTTCATGAATGGTAATTGTGTTATAAAAAAAAAAAGAAAAAAAAAAGAAAAGAGGATACTGGGTTTCCTCCAATTGCATGGTTAGCATCACCGGTGTGCATGGAGCCAAATGGACTGTGGGATTGATGGTCAGGAAATGAACACACATGCTGAAATCAACCGGCCATTCACTGCTCTCCCACGATTAAAGCTATTCAGTTTCTCTTTTGGAGCTGCGCCGGACAAGTACCAAGGACTGTCTGCCTGTATATGTTGAGCTACTGCAGACCGCCTCGATGTACCGTATGCTTGTGAGTAAAATGCATGTGTGTGACTATGTATGAAAACCTGACTGTAAGAACATGAGTTTGTTGGAACCATACATGGCCATACCCCCCTCTGGGCAGGAGAACATTCCTCATACTTCAGTGTGGTGCCCTTGAGTGATAAGGGCCCTGTGCTGGCTGCTGGACATCCTGTGATTAGCTTTGGAGAGGATGAGTATGATGGTGTGACTGCTAATCCAGTGATACAGACAGCTGCAGCTCAGCTGATACGCCTGGAATGAACACCCTTTTTCCCCCAACATCGTTTGTACATTTATGTGAAGATCGATGTATTGTATATATGTATTACTGCTGCTCCTGTGTGTTATTGTAGACTGTGTGCCAAAAAAATAGAAAGACGGTTTGAAGTTTCTTTTCCCTGCCAATATTACAAGACAGATGGTAGATGTGCTATGACCAAGGAGCAAGGACTTCAACTTCAAAATGAAACAAATGGTGAAATATATTGAAGTGTAATAGCACTGACAACTTCTAGGCTTGGCTCTGAAAAGCCCCTTCGACTTAGATTGAACTTCTCTCTAAAAACTGAAGTTAAATTAAAGGTAATATATATTTTTTTCATCCTATTCTGGTTTCATCTGGATCTTGTAATATGTATTCTGGTGTTCTCTCTACTCCGCTAATTAGATCTCAGGTCAGATAGAAGGGTTTGATGTCTGCTGTCAAGCTGTGATTGACAGGTGTGTATATGTGTGTATATATACCCACTTACCAAGTTGGACTTTTAAAGTTTATGTTTATTTAATAAAACGTGTTTCTTTGTTTTCCTTATAGACAGCTCCACTGGGGTTGTGGTTAATAAGTTGTACTAACAACACAGTAAAATGACTTTTGTACACAACTGTTTGATAAAGTTTACTGTTGTACAGAGTAAGGAAGTTAGCATTTAGCATTTGCTTACCCATAACCCCTTGCGGATAATTCTGACCCCTCAAGATCCCACATTTGACTTTTCATATTGATTTAGTTTAGATTTTTTTTAATCACACCATCAGTACAGAGGTCCATTCACATCCAAACACTGCTATTTTATAGTCCAGTCTTTTATTTTTACTTCTATATTTCACAAAACGTAAAACAGTGTGTGGTCAAAGACTCTATCAGTGCCCTTCTCATCTAAATACATCTTTCTAAACATAAAGGCTAACTGGCTTCCACCCCTACCTTTCAACAGCAGTGATGACCATTCCTTTTAACCCTAACCCTAAATAAATGAATAAAACTAAGAGCATTTCCTAAAACAAAGAGAAGCAAAGTCGTAGATAAACAAAATTTTAACTCTTTAAAACCTGTTGTGTCATTGCTGACACACCCTATGCATATGCAGTTTGGATGGCTGTAACTCTTTCACTGTTTGTGCAATTGGAAAAATTCCAATGGTTTCTGAAACCTGAGACGTCGTGCTTTATAGCCTTTATTAGGTCATTAAGGTAATTTCACTCACACCTGTACTAGAAGCTGGAGAAGAAGCTGTTTTGTCAGTATTATTACATGCAGTAAATTGTAAATGACTGCTAGATTTTGAAAAATCTGGGAAAAAAGTGCTCTGGAAAAATGAGCAAACAGACTCACTCACAGCGTATTCTCTAACCTTTTTATAGTCAAAACTAGAAGCACTTGGAGAGCGCAGACCTCCGCCAAGGCTGATCAGTGGCCCCCCCCGTGGGCCCCCCCACCCCCGATCACCACCAAAATTTAATCATTTCTTCCTTATCCCATTTCCAACAAACCCTGAGAATTTCATCCAAATCTGTCCATAACTTTTTGAGTTATGTTGCACACTAACGGACAGACAAACAAACAAACAGACAGACAGACAAACAAACAAACAAACAAACAAACAAACCCTGGCAAAAACATAACCTCCTTGGCGGAGGTAATAAAAAAAAAGTCCTACTTTAGTCTTAGAGTTTAAAGAGTTAAAGAAGCAAGATTATATTCATACAGATATAATATTCAGGATTCCTTTTATTGTCATTGTATACAGAGCATACACAACGAAATTCTGATGCCAGTCCATATGATATGACAATAACATTGCTGCTCAGTCTCTATTGTCTAAATATAGCCACTTCCAGTTAAAAAAAACAACATCGCAATGGGCCAAAATTAAAACTACTGGCTTCTAAACAGCAGCTCAAAAACCTAAAGGTCACACTTTGTCGGTCCACTACTTATATCCAGTTGGCATTGAAACCTTTTACTTGTAATCTGTCTCCATTAAAGTTACAACATTGCTACATCATAATATCTAAAGACAAATTAAAATATATAATATTGGCCTGTGTTATATATTCCATACTGTTCATTCCTCTGTATTCAATCTGCTGCAGTATTGTGTTGCCGAGTCCATAAAACACATCCAGGTGTCATGCAAGCATTTTTCATTTGATGATAAAGATCAGAGGAAGTGGATGAAGCTGATAAGTAAAGTTACAAGTTACATCAGTGTATTAACTATGTAATGTTGACGCATTAGCTAACTAACATTATTTCCCACTGTGTCTGCAAAACCATATCTTCTGTTTGTCAGCCCTTTTCTTGTGCTATGCAGCTCAGGGGAAGGTGAATAATGTAATTGATTATGTTAATACACAGCTGAGCACAAAATAAAGTGATGCTCTGCTGTAAACAAACCAGGAGCACAAACAATATTTAACACTTCAATTTGGAATCTACTGGAGGTAAAACACTGACTATGGAGTAATGCACTAATAACTGTATTTTAGATAAATTAACCCATAAAGACCCAAACATCCACCATCTACCAAAACCATCTACTGATCTAAACTGTTTAATACCTGTTGATCAACTAATTCTATCAATACATGTAAATAATTGGTGTAAAATACAGTTTTTCATCTTTTCGTGGTCATTAGATATGACCCATTTGGATGCTCAGAGGCTCCGTAGTGAATGTGGAAACACCGTCATCTTCTACAACATTGATTCACCAGTAAAACCCATGGAGTTTGATAAATGACAGTGGATGGAGACACTTGGTTTATGTTCAGTTAATGACATATTTTGCATAAAAAGTCACTTTTTCATCAGTTTTCTCTGTTTTTGATATAATAACCCTCAACTTTAATCTGAGCTTTTATGAACATCTACATGATCAGTGAATTAGATATTAGAAAATACTGGATTTTCACTGAAAAAACACAAAATACAGAGGATAATATTACAATAAATGGTGATAAATCACTTAAGAAAGGTTAAATGTAGAGACAAATTAATTTGGGAACTGCCACAAAAGTAGCACTGGGTCTTTATGGGTTAATGTGGCTCCTTCTGAACCTTAACTGATGCTTCATCAAAGAAAGTTACGATATACACACTTATAGTTTGGATGCAGAAATGAGATTTATGGCACCATGACATCAGACTTAACAATATCAATGTTACCTGAAGGAACTGACATAATATGAACACTAAACTAAATATTACGTGAATAGAACTTTAATGTAAGTACACATAATTTCAGTCACATCAGATTATTTTCAGCAGTAGAAGTGAAAACCAAAACTCCCATAATCTCAGCGTACTTCATGACATCATCTAATGCTATTATTGTCTAGCAGGATAAATCACATACTGTGCCTACAAGGTTTAACTCACATTTGCCACCATAAAATGTCCAAAGCTCCTCACGTAATCCTAACAAATCCTCGCTTCTGACAATATACAATTTTCATTACTTATGTTTCACAGCACAAATCAAGAAGGGCGTAAAATAAGTTGGCTTTTTAGTCATAACTACACTCCAACTGTTGTGTGCTTTCACAACTTTGAAGCAGAACCATAAATGAGGCTTTTACTTGTGCACTAAAGCAGTCATTACATTTGGAGTGCCTTGCTAAAATGAACCGAAGTTGTAACTGAGGGAAAGTGATTTGTTTTCCCAGTTTTTATTCAGAACACTAAAGCCTTACAAACCCACAATTCTAATTTAAAAACATCCACTAGAAAAAAAAAAAAAAAAAAAACTAATCAGGCAGAAAGACTGAAACGTCTCACTTCCACAAAGTGATATCTCATTTGAAACAGGCTTATCTATATTCTCCTTTACTAAGGAGTCTGGAGGAGACCCGAGAAGAAAATGTTACATTTGCCGGAAATCAGCGACAGAGGTCTTAAGTCTTGGGTTACTCGAGGTCCAGCTGTAAAGTTTCTCCAGGCTTGGGTGGATTTGTTTTATTTTAGTTGGAACTCCAGCCATGGTTGGAGCTTTAATAAAATTAACCACAGTTGAAGTAGCACATCGTTGAAGGGAAATTAGGAAAAGGGTTAGAGTTGAGAAAGACTAGAGAGAAGCAATATTGAGATAACATTAATCTCAACTTCTGTCCGACCATCCATTGTCTTGATCTCATCCCCTCCTATCCTTCCTTTCCCTGTATCTTCCCTCCTTCCTCTCTATTTCCTCTTTCAGTCACCCATGAGACCCACTGGTGGTTTTTAGACACAGCAGCGGACTTCAGGTCTGTTTACAGGCAAGATCTCAGGAAGTCAACATCAGATAAGCGGATTCTTGGATACACAAGACGAGCAGATACATTTCCAGTAAGACGGCTCCATAAAGGATACGGCCTAAATGCTATTACCCAGGGAAGGATGTGAGTTAAGAGTTCAAGGGTAATGACTGTACGTGGATGTGTCTGTGTGTGTGTGCAGTCTGAAATTCAGTGCTGATTCCAGGATGACAACATCTTTGGAAACTTGTCTTGAACACCTTAAAGCTAAAAAAAAAAAAAAAAAAAAACCTGAAACAAGCTGCCATTAACAAAAACCCAACCGTCTTGTGCCTCATTGCATTACATTCTTCCTTTTTTTGTTCCAAATTACCTAATTGTCCTTTTACGCCCTTGATCATGACACCAGTTTTTGGCCAGATTCTCAACTGGCCACGGACATGAGGTCTCCTCTTCCCACCTCCTCCTCCTCCTTTGTGCTGCATTGCACAAACACAATAGAATGTACTCCAAATTGATACCAGGTGCTTCCTCATCAGGACGTTCTCATCTTTTTAAGCTTTATTATACAGACACTGAGGGAAAAGCCTGGCAGAAACAAATTGATAGTGTCTTGTCATAGGCTGTGTTTGTCTGTCAAGGCCGACTCCTCAAACTTAATTGAAAGAAAAAGTAAGCTCCCTGTGGTTTTGGATATGAGTTTTATTTAAGGTTTTAATACATAGCCATTTTCCGCTTGTCTATACATCACTCCATTAGTCTCTTTTCTCAAAAAAACAGCAACCGAAGTCCAACTGAGCTGTCACTTATGTTAAAGAGTGTGGTCTGTAACGTTAAAGCCAACCCAAAAGATACAAAAGGGCCAAGATTCTGTCCCAAATCTGAGTTTGGGCAAGTAGACCTTGGCAGCTATCGTAGATTTTGAAGAACTTAGAAGATCTGTGATACTATTAAAATGTGCATATTGATAACAAAAAGGGGATTAAGTGTTTGGGTTAGAATTGGAGGGAATACAATGGCCCAGTCAATAAAAATAGACTCATTGTGTTGTTTGGAATCAGCCATGTGGTCACATCTTACCAGAACAAGGTTTCAGAGGGACAAATGAAAGAAAAAGAGACTGAAACAAACATCTTTGTAAATTGGTATAGCAGTGAGTTGTCTCCTCATACCCTCCTCGTGGTATTTCTTTCCATTTTATAAACATTCTTTCATTATCTGAACCCGTTTTATTCTCACTAGGGTCATGGGGGTCACTGGAGCTAACCCAGCTACTTTTGGGTGAAGGCAGTTCATCGCAGGGCTGACATATAGAGACAAACAACTAATCACTTTCACATTTACTTCTATGGACAATTTAGATTAACCGATTAACTCAGTGTTTTTCAACCTTGGGGTCGGGACCCCACGTGGGGTCACCTGGAGTTCCTATGGGGTCGCCTGAAATTTCTAGTTATTGATAAAAATAAAAAAAAAGTAAATAAATTACTAATAAAAACTATTTTTTAAAGATTCAATATATATTTCATAGTAATTAAGACACCTTACATTTCTCCTAATAAAAATCAAGTTCAAATAAAATGCAGGATATAACATCTGAGAGGGCATATCTTATCATGTAACCACATGCGTTACCATGTTTCAACCTGCCCAGAGACAGTCGAAACCGGACCGAACAGAGAATGGAAAGATTTTTTCACCTGCCTGGCCTCGCTAAGACATCTCCAAGAGAAAAATGTCTCCATTTTGAACTTCTGGGGTCGCCAGAAATTTGTGATGTTAAAATGGGGTCATGAGCAAAAAAAGGTTGGGAACCACTGGATTAACCTATCAGTGCATGTTTTAGGATGGTGGGAGGAAGCCAGAGTACTCGGAGAGAACCCACACAGACATGGGGAGAACATGCAAACACCACACAGAAAGGTCCCATGGAATTGAACCCTGGATCTTCTTGCTTTGAGGCACGAGTGCTACTCACTGCACCACTGCGTCGCCCCAGTGAACAACATACTGCAGTTCAAATTTTCCATTTCAACAAGCTTTACTGACATGGCATGTACAGCATTGCCAAACTAATTCCATCTCATTTTTGGTTTTATTCTAATTTATTTTACCGGATGTGATGACTGAAACTCAAAACAGAATATTTTTATACCAAGAACATTATGCAGAATAATGCTGATGAAGATATCTGATATAAGGCCTACACAGAAATCACAGCTGACATGTGAAAATAATCCCTACTTGGTTTACTTTATTTTGTAAAACTTCCAGTTTAAATTCTAAGTTTGAGTTTCATCAAATGAATAAATGAAAAATCTGACCATTTTTAGAAACTGTGTAATTTTGTCCCTCCTTCCTGGTGCAGTAGCACATGTAAGATGGATTATAGCGGCTGAGCCCCTCACACTGGTACAGAATAATAATGGGCTTTTATTGAGTGATCTATATTGAGAAGACTAGGATGGTTTTCAACATTTTGAGCTGCCAAAGTTGATGTAGTGGATCATCATTGTCTTGATCATCTTGTGTTGTGACATTCTGATTAAACCGAAGATGATTTCCATGGTGGTCTCCAGGAATTCAGACAGCCTCAATTACAGATCAATTACATTCAAGAATGAATTTGATCTGCCAGAAACAACATGCTATACTCCTCCTCCTGTCAGTTAAAACATGCAACCAAGACTTTGTAATGGAGGCAGTTTTTGCATTGTTTCCCTCAAACCCAGTTTCCTTTTTTTTTTTTTTTTTTTTTTTTAAACGCAGATGCTTTCCTGATTAAAAATAAGAAAAAAAGGAAAGAAGAAATGCAGAGGCTGATGTTTGTATTGGCACTAATCAGCTGTTCTGACAATTTTTTCTGATTCAGCAAACCCCATTTCATCTGTACAGCTGCATTTTAGTCTCCAACATCATGGAGGACCGACCTTGCCACAGAAATATAAAAATGGCTTGATAAATAAAAATGGCTTGATAAATTAATTCATGTGCCAATATATGATACGAAAAAAAAAAATTAGAGCATTTTTTATGAAGTTATCTGTAAAATGTGACAAAAATGGTTATTTGTATAGCCATTTCTAACCATTTTAATTTTGTATTGAAAATCCTAGTTATTTACTTTAATATTTCATTTTCTGTACCATTTATTCTGTCCTTATTTATATTTTTCCTTCTTTAATTTTTATCCCTGCATTTATTTTTGCATTGTTTTCTATTTACATTTTCTTTATTTCTTTATGGCCCCCAAATTATTAATTTCTATGTTTTATTTTCATTTTATTATTATTATTTTTTTATTAATAGTCTTATTTACCTCCCCAGTATTCTCCCTCTTGTATTTTCTTCCTCTATTTATTTCTCCAAGCCTATTATTAATGCATGTATTTTACATTTCTGTGCATCCTTTTTACATTTCTGTATGTATTTGGGGTCAACTCTGCACCTATTGGGCAATTTTTTTTTTTTTTTCACTGTGTATGCTTTATTTTAATGTGTGGGACTGATATTACAATGTCTATATTTGAAGAGTGTTTAATTTTAAATCAAGTAGTACAGCTTGAATTAATCCTTTCTTCAAAATCCATAAACCCAGAAGTAATTAAACTGTATTATTTGCAAAATAAACCTCTAGAAATTATGTTAAAGATCAGCTCAACACTATAAGGTGTTATTTTACACCTGTTAAACTTATTGATATCTAAAAAGCACCACATTTTTTTACCATCCACCTCCACTCTCCATCTGCACTTTGTCCCAACCCGGCATTCTGCTTTAACCTGAAATATGATGAAATGTTGCTCCCTTGTGACCATAATTTCCCCACCCGTTCACGCTGAAGGACTGATGAGACGCAGAGTAATTCTTCTCCTGGGGACCACAGCCTCTTTCAGACTTATCATCACTTTGTTAGCCTCTGCGTGGGGGAGATTTGTATGGTGAGACAACCAGCTGTTTCCTGCCATATTTTTCCTTATCTACATCTTTAACACTCAGTTTACCTCTTCTCTCTTGTTTATACTGCAGTCTTTTATACTATAGTCCTTAAATCTGGATGATGATCAAAACCAGAAACCATTTTTTTACGCGGTACGGTCGACATAATATGTGGAAAGGTCATTTTTTATCCCCCCCTTTTCCTTTTTCAACCTCAAAATACAACCAATTCATCCTTCGAAATAAAAAGAGGTAGTTATCTTACAGGGTGTACCTTACTTCCCTCAAGGATTTTTTTTTTTTCTTTCTGTGGAATTATAAAGGCTTCCAGCTAAATAAATACAAGCTAATTAATGTGCACCTTTCCCTTCATCGGAGGGAAAAAATGGTCTGCCACACTTGATTTGTGAGCTGTTCCATTTTAGGTAATGAAGAGGAAAGCTTCACAGTTGAAGGGAGGACTCCATCAAATGGTTAGCGTGCATGATTAAACTTAAAAAATAGTTAAGAGCGCTCCCTTAACCTTTTAAGTCATATTCTATTATCAGACTGCTGGCAGAGTCGCACTCTTGCACACACATGCACAAAACCACCCCTGCACCATGTAACCTCCTGTTTAGGATGCTTAGGAGCATATATTTAAATTATAATATTACACAGTGATATGAATCAAAAGCAAATTGAAAATCAGCAACAAGGAACACAGTGTAGTATTAAATTTGCATGTCTTATTAGCTTTCTGCAACAAACTGGAATGTGTGTGTTTTGAAGTTCTAATACAACTGTAATTCAGTAGTTTTGGTATTCTATATGCATTATCTTGACTGACACCGCTGAACTGAAGGACGCTGAATATAAATGAACAAAGAAACATGAGACAACAGTGTGCACAAATGTAAGATTATTCAAGTAAAATGCAATAACAGAAACAAGCAGTGAATATAATCTGATGTCAGTGTACTGTAGATTTTTTTTAGTAGCGCATTAAAAGGTAGAGCAGAAAATCTCCACTTTATTGAAACTATCCGTTCGTTTTTGTTGGAAAACGCTGTTCAAAAACATTGACACTAGAGGTTAAATGCACATAGAAAGTGACTGAATCTCAGGGAGTTTGAGCGGCGTTGAACCATCGACAGTGTTTATCTGCCGACGGCAGGCGCAAAGTCTGCAGTATGTCTATCTTTGCTATGCTCTTGCTATGTGTGTACCTTTGCAAAGCTGTCTGTGTGTGTTTCTTATATACTGAGGTTTTTGAGGTGAGATCCGGAGTCCTGATAATGACTTCTGTAAATCTAAAGCCTAGTACGACCAGCTGAGAGATGCATATAAGCCATTTCCTGAATAACAAGTTTTATTTCAAAATATTATCCCAAATGTAGGACTGCAGATTGATTAGTATCAGATAAGCAAACATTTTCTTATGCCGCAGCAGTCTTTTCTCTCTCTCTCTCTCTCTCTCTCTCTCTCTCTCTCTCTCTTTTGGACAGCTTATATTGACTATGATTCTGTATTGATTCTTTATTTGCACAATTTCTATTAAAATTCTAATGCATCCAATGAATTAGGATGGAGAGTAAAACCCAGTTCCTCCAAACTAGCTACTGTTAAAGATATTTTTAAATGATTTCCTTGTGAGTTCCAGCAGTGTTTCCTGGCCTACACAGTCATATAATTTATATACTGAAGTCTAAAGCTAACCCTGGCTGGGCTGAGCTATTGTATAGCATTTAAGATATGCGGTTAGCATTTGAGACTATAGTCTACTACCATTAGAAACCCTTCACAGTTCAGTAAATATTCAAAATGTGGTCCTGAGGCAGTTATCACAGTTCCCAGAGCAAATATTCTGTTCTGTCAGAGAGACTCAGGTTAAGTTTTCCTCTCTGGGGTGCAGTGTCTCAAAACGCGTATATAGGCTCCGTTCCCTGATGGCTAAAGCGTTAACTTTTACCCCAAGCACCTGAGTCCTGGTCTCAATCAAAAGCGAGCTTATCCAGAGGCAGGTTTGGATCAAGCTCTGTGTTTTTCAGATTGTGAGGGTAGCCAAGTACGATATAAGTAGGCCTTATATATATATAACATGGCATACTGTTTAGGAAATTATTACATATATATATATATATATAATATGAAAGTCTGAATATATGGATTGAACCGTGAATTGCAGCAGCTCTGCAATGCATTATGTGTGAATGGGCGAAGATTGTAGATAGGGGCTGCTATGGAGGGTATGTATACATACATAGTCTACAGAGAACCCCTGCAAGGGGAATAGGCTGAATGATTTCTAACGTGTCTTGGTTGGATAGGGAAAAGATACTTGGCTGAAGACTCTCTGTGACTAATCTTTGCGTCAGTAAAGACTGCGCACAAACCACTGACTGACTGAAGATCCTGTTAGAGGGGAGGGAGTTGGCATGGCGTGGACTAGAGCGGATGAGTGTGTCAAAGGAAAGGTGTCCCAGGGATTAGATGGAACCCTAAGTCTCTTTAGGAGGCTGAACAAAACCCAAACCAAATAAAGACTTCAACATTAGTTATATGTTACAGCTTCTGGTTTTCCTGCTTCAGGTTCCAGTATGATAGTTAAATCAGGAAGTGAACGCGTAGGAGTAACGCATCATCCTAAATGATATCTTGACAGTCCAAATGTATGCTGATGCCTGCTATGTTCATCATTAAATTCATTCATCAAGTTGTCAAGCTTTTAATCACAGGGCAGTAAATGCAACTTCTCCAAGAGTGATTATACTATAAATACCCTTTTTCCAACTTGTAGCAGGTGATGTTTTCATTTGTGGACTTTTTGAAGTGGAACATTTTGACCAAATTAGTGCAGAACCTGCAAAGCTGGTTCCTAGGTAGGATTTTTGTTTTTCTCCTTTCCAATAACCCGAAGTGACAACTTTTATATCATCAGTGGGTCTGTCATATTCTACAGGTTATAAAGGGAGGATAAATAAGGCAACAACAGTGGAGATGCCCAAGATATAAGCAGAAAATGTGTATATATATATATATATATATATATATATATATATATATATATATACACACACAGGGTGGGGAAGCAAAATTTACAATATTTTGAGGCAGGGATTGAAAGACAGTGTATGACCAGTTAGTTTATTGAAAGTCATGAGAATTTATTTGCCACAAGAAAATTGACATAATAGAAAATGTTTTTATTCTATGTGTCCTCCTTCTTTCTCAATAACTACCTTGACACGCTTCCAGAAACTTGCGCAAGTGTTCCTCAAATATTCGGGTGACAACTTCTCCCATTCTTCTTTAATAGTATCTTCCAGACTTTCTCGTAATAGTTTTGCTCATAGTCATTCTCTTCTTTACATTATAAACAGTCTTTATGGACACTCCAACTATTTTTGAAATCTCCTTTGGTGTGACGAGTGCATTCAGCAAATCACACACTCTTTGACGTTTGATTTCCTGATTACTCATATGGGCAAAAGTTTCTGAAAACGTATGGATAATAGTGTTAGGTATGATTATGACATCAATATATGTTTGGTTTCAAAACAATTGACGTAGTGCCTGCTGAGAAAAAACAACTAAATGTTCATTGTAAATTTTGCTTCCCCACCCTGTATGTGTATATATATATATATATATATATATATATATATATATATATATAATGCTGTAGTCTTTTCAGTGTTAGACTATTAACATTTCCAGTGCTTGGTTATCCTAAAAATGATTATCATAAAGTAAAAAAACAGCTACGGTGGAAAAACAACATGTTTCTGTAGATATCACTAGTTTAATATACAGTGGTTAATGAATTTATTAGAACCCCAACCAATGTAAAGTTCATGCCACAGCTGCCCTAAACTAACAGCAAAGGAAAGAATCAGTCTATTTTTATGTTTCTACCAAGGATAATACACCAGTATTACATATTAGTGGCCATTTTAATGCTAAAATATTAATATTCTTAACCATAAATTTTCAAATTCACTGTTTTACCAATAAAAAAAAAATAGTAAAGCACATCATTATTTCTTGATTAACATGTCAAATTACAGTTACTTTTATTCCTGAACACAAAAATTAGTTTTAATGGTTGAATGTTTTTGCTTGATTCATTTCTGACATTTCAGAAGACCAGAAAGTTCAAATTTGGGAATAAAAAAGTGAATTCAGTCTGAAATTCCTCATTAATTTTCTAAACGGTTTCAAAAGCTCACTAAAAATGAAAGCGTTTGCACTAAAGCACTTCATGATGCTAAATCTGAGACAAATAGAGAAAGGTGGTCTATAAATTTGGTAAGCACTGTAAATAATAGTGGTCCAGTTTGACACAACACTGGCTTTAACTTATTGACGTTACCCTCAACTTGTCCATTTGAATCTGACATGTTGAAACATATAGGAATATTTATGTTAGCATTGGATGTGTTAATCACATCACTTTGCAGATACTATCACACCTTCATTTGAACTCCTACCTTATTAAGACTCTCTATTCCTGCCTCTAGCCCCAGTAGTCATCAAAGAAGTTAGCTAATCTCTAGTCTCTTTCAAGTGTGCATAGTATTCATATAACCTCCTTCCCGTAGAACCTGCTGATTTTCTTCACAAAAACTCAGACATGTGTGTCCACAAGGGAAAAACGTCTTTGAAAAAGAATGCTTTGGTTGTGTCTTCTGTGAGAGTGCTGGCATAAAGAACCACACAGAGAATGCACGAGACATTAGAAACCTCAACTGGGTCACTAATGGGCCTCACAGTCTACTCTGGCCATTTACATTTTAACTGGGTTCTATCCAGTGATTCGTTAACAGTGATTGTGAAATATGCACTCTTACTGTAAATGGTGACATCTAGCTTTTCGTTATTTTTACAGTCGTCATTTAGATTTTCGACCGTTGCTCTGGTAAGTAACACTGCTGTCATATTTAAAGCCTCGCTGAGTTTTTCAAGCTCTAGCAAGAGCAAGATCCTGGAAGGGTTGCATTTAGCTTTTATGGGTAAACCCAAGGCTCATAGTGAACCTGAGTTCAAGTTGCACCGTCGACCTACTTTATAGAAACCGAACCTTAGACTTTTAGTAAGCCATGACGTTAAGTGAATGTTTTATTGTTTCTCCCTGCAGAATATTTAATAGCTATTCCTTATGGCTCATTTGTAACATACTGAAGCATAAATAAGAAATATAATGTTAACCTGGTTACTGTGTGTTTAATGCTTTGGAAAAGGGGTCTGATTAAACATTGGTGAAATGTAGATGTGAACTATTCTACATGGGATGCAGAATTCACACAAGCATTTGAAATCCATTACAACCAGACTACAGTTTTGCGCTAATTTTTGTCTGTTTGCCTCAAGAGTCTGTTCGGTTAACCACTGGATGCCACTGGGGTCATTTTAGACTCTGCAATACAATAGTGGCTTTTCATGAGTGGATGCAATGCATACTATGTGTGTGATGTGCAGTTGGTACAAAGCAAAGTGAGAAATATTTTCATGGTAGTTAAGTATGTTTTTTTTCCTCTTTCATTTAGTGGTAGATTCTTGTTGCTAAACAAACACAGCACTGGGTTATTCTCTGTGCTATTTCTCCACAGTCCACGGGAAACATTTTACCTATGGTCAGCTGGGATTCAGTTCAGTTACTACATCAGTTCTTTCTGTCTCTGTTTCCATTTCCTTTTCGAGTGACTGGCACTGCAGGGAGTCACTTTAGCGTCCGCTGTGATCATTTTGTTCGGTGAAAATAGCAGTGTTGTGTAACGTGTTAATTGGCCACTCGTCTGGGGTCACTCTGCAGGCATCCCAGTGCTTGCACATTGAAGGAACTGTGTGTATGGGGAAACAAATGGGAGGGATAGAAGGGCTCCATACAGTCTGATGACCTGGAAGAAGTCAACAGAAATGAGGTCACCCCTGTATGATTTCCAAATAAAACACAGGACAACAGCTGAGAGGGCAATGATCCGTTTGGTCTCACTTTACCACCCACTAGTGTGTGATGCACATGAGGACATGTGTACGCTCACACAGGCCGGTATGTGCCGTGATGGTCGGTTAACCTCCTAAAAAGCGATGAAAGGGTCTAAGATTGAGAGTCTCGTTAAATGACGAACAAGTGACCGGTGATCAGAGGAGAATTATCGTCACTCACCAGTTTTACAAATGGCTGGTTTTGAAGACCATGACCAAACCCCTTTCAACTCATGGGACTTTACAATATGCCTCTTCTTCCCCATGTCTTTATGTAGAAAAAATAACAACAGAGGTATGCCATATATTCTGCAACCCACTGACTCCAACCCAACCTATTCTCACAGATACCATAAAAATCACTGAGGAAGAACTTGTTTTTTGCAAAGAAAAAGACACATACATCAAGTACTGTGTTTTGTCACAGATCCCAATTTCTAATAACTAGTGGCAAGCGTTGAACAAATCCAGGGCATACGAGAAAGATGAAATGTCCCTTGAAAGTAACAATCCTTTCCATGTAAAACATCTCTAAATAAAGGAACATTGCCCCACACCTGACCATCAGAGGGAAATTACATGTGTTTCCATTACAGAAAAGCTTTCCAGGACTGTCATTTGTGCAGCCGCATGTGTGCCTCACTCCGATGCAAATTCATGCCATATGTGAACAGTTAGCTCCAAGCATTAATTACTACTGTTGGTCTATCAATAGACAATAGCTGACCCTCTTCCCTATGACGTGTCCCAACATCTGCAGTTGTGTACTTTTAATTTTGTCCTCTATCAAGTCTCTTACGGCTTCATTTAGAAACATTTTCCAACCTTTAAACCCAGGAAATTTTATATAAGACAGCAAAACCCGGTTCTGCTTCTTCTCTATCAACATGTTTCACGTACAATCAAAATGAACCAGACCAGTCAGTGCTTTTTTGGGAGTTTTTTTCATGAGATTACCTGCTGTTTCTGGCTGAAGAGAAGAGGACAGGGGGACATACATAAAGTGGAAACTCCTCAGGAATGGTGATTACTGGCCACTGAAATGAAACCAGCCAAGGAGAAACCAGATCTGAGCCTGCAAGAGGTATTAGGGTAGTTAAATCAAATAAAAGCCCCGGCTCACCCCATCATTCCTGTTTTCTCTCGGCCTCCCCCACTAACGCTGCACATTAAAGAAGAGATGAATCAGGAGTCTGTAAAACAGAGAAATAACCCTTTGAACCTTAAATGGTAGACAGAGTAAGAGGCAGTGATAAAGAAAAGGAAAGCAACAGGGAAGTGATTTGAAAAATGAAACGCTGTTTATCATGGCTATCACCAGGAGTGACAGGGCAGAATTAAAGATGGCTACCAGGCACTGCTAAAGAGAAAATAGTAACCAAGGGCTCCCCACTGTGACTCCCTACTCCCTAACCAATCACAGTCCATGAGCCTCACCCCTTCAAGCTTGCATTATTAAATTAAAAGCTAAGATTTATACCTCGGTGCCAAAGCAGCGGCTTTAGTCAGATTTGGAATCATTTATCCCATCAGAGGGTCATTGAGTCTGAGCTTTGATTGATGGCACCCAAGCAGTGGGGGAGTATTCAGTTACACCACCTCCTTACAGGCCAGCTCTGCGATAGGTTTAATTCAGTGTTGAACGACGTTACGGAGTCCAGGCGTTGCAACCTTGTACTGTAAGGTAAACAATTCCCTGGTGATTACAGATATCAACAGGGACAAAGGCATCTGTGTGTGTAGGCTGGTGGACTGTAATATGGATTTGAGAAGTTTTGTAGACAGCACAGCAGCTGCCTGGTGATCCCACCGTGCTCCTGTCAGCAATTCTGACTTACTGTATGCCCTATCTGGAGTGTATCTCAAATACACACATTTATTCTTTGTATATATGACTTATTTCACTCTAAATATCTCTGGATCACTTACAATGCTGATAACTGGTCTCCAGTGTAGAAAAAAAAAACTATATTAAAGCTGCAAATCTTTGCCCAAGACGGTAATATAATGTGCAAATACCTGTAGATATACTGTATAAGGAATACGTTATGCGACATCTTCCTAGAATTGTTCAAACTTGGCCCCTCCTCTCCACTCATAGGGTGTAAGAAGAGAGGAAGAGGTGAAACAGAAATAAGCTTCATTTTACTCATTTTTTTCCCAGTGTTCATGTTCTGAAATCACATATCAAACCCTACAGGAAGGTTCAGAGTATATGGTCACATCTTTTTTTCATCTCATCCCACCTTGTACAGAGTTTTTATTGGTTAGATAGACTGTAAATATACCACCGTAAACTCCTAATGAATAATAAATGCTGACTAATTGGAATTATTGTGTATGAGTCTGTATAGGAGACTTTCTCACTAAAATATGACATTAAGTATTTGAAGGTTATTAAATAAGTATAACATTATGAAACTGCTTAATTTTGTGTTAAGTGTCTAAGTTTATTGTTTTAGTAAGTTATAATGACCACACATGCAGTTCTCAGTTTCTGTATTAAGATCCAAGCAGGAAACATGTACAATATTAAAAACAAAGGATTCAGTGGAAAAATAGTATCTACAAACTAAAGTGGCAAGTATTTAGTGTGACCTTTTACACTTACATGTCTTTTACTTTTTATTCAGACAGTATTAGATTTAGTGCATTCATTTTCTGCTGTTTTACACCAGGTGTCATTTAACACATGTCAGATGTTTGTGCTTTTCTTGGGAATGTAGGTTATACTGAACACTGACTGTAGCCTGTAGACAACATTTAGTACTGATTTTTTTGTTTGTTTTTAATACTGTGCTCATATTCCCTGTATGCTCTTGTTGTATTTGAATAAAATAGGTTGAGAAATAAATATATATGCACATAACAACCACTGAAAAAACAACAGAGCCAGTGTTAGGCTTTTGTACCGATCTGCATATGTTTATGTTAGAACCCCAGATACCATGTGGCACAGAAGAAACACTCACTCACTGTTGAACTCAACAAAACATGTTTTTGGATGGAAAATTATTAAGATGAAGGGATCATGTCTTTTCCACTCCACTCATGGCTCCTTCAAGTTCTTCAGTGTTTCAAAACAGAAACTTGAATCTCACAAACAGGATCTTAGTATGATGGAGGCTGAAAACCAGGATGCTGCCTGTATTAGGTGATGTTTTTATTTTCTAAGTTCCGGTAGGGATGCAGCAATAGCTGTGGAAAATCATCAAAGACCCACATCAACACGTGCCGGTGAAAGTGGAGGTTTAGGTTTGCCCCCAGGCCCCATCACAAAATCCCACTTAAAACTTTTAAGTGTTTGGCGGACCTTTATTTTCAAAAATAGAGGAACAAAAACCTGCAATGAAAGGTGAAGGCATAATTAGATGATTGAAATGGGAGCTGTCTGAAATCGAAAAATATGATCTCAAGGAATTTAACTTAATGCTGTTAAGAAATGCTAAAGGATCATAGGTGGACTCAGAGGACACACTGAGCCATGTTGACTAGCTGTAAAGTGTGCGTTGAATTACAGTGGGCCTCTCTGATGCACTCGCTGGCCTCTGCACCTGGTTTCAACGTCGTGACGTCACTAGTGGAAAAGGGAATGTTTGGATTTTCACAACTGCATCAGAAGAATCCATCTATCTTCATCCTCCACGGATATCCACTATCACAACACCACCTAATCAAAAGATTAAAGGAGACGCCTAATTTGTCCAAATTTGCGGTAAAAAGAAGCACACAGGCACGGCTGTAAGAGAAGGAAATTGCAGCTAAGACAAATATAAAAAGGTTCCATTTAAAATATAGAGGAATATTTTGAGGTTTGCCGCAGCAGATAAATGTAATGGTTTCACATGGCACTGATTTACAAGGTACTGGTGGCAATCAGATCAACCATTTACCACAGTTATGGTGATTGAATTTTAAAGTAGGCTGCTTTATTTCAGGGAAAAGTGAAAAATACAGAAAAGACATATCCTCAGTCCTGTCAAATCAATTTCTTCAGTCTGGATGAGCTACAATAATATGAAAATTTCAGAAAGGTACTGTAATTCAATAAAAGAAAGTGTCATAGATTATATATAGTGGTTTATTAACACAGTTTCTGCCGCTGTTTCATTTTGTTCATGCTTGTAAAACTAATTCACTTAACTCCGCATAGAATTAGAAAAAAAACAAACAGAAATTACATAATGTTCAGACCAAAACCATTCAGTGTGCTACATACTGAAAGGAATGAAATAAAGTGTTGATTCACTATAATGTGTTCACCTGGTCTGTATCAGGCGTAAGAGGAAGCAGCTGTGGTGATGGCATGAGGCCAAACTGACATATGATCCACAGAATTTCAGGTCATCTTCACAACATGTAGGCTGATATAATGACCAGGTTATAGGTCAAAGAGTTTGTTCTTTAGTCTGACACTAATCAACAAACACAGACACATAAATCAGACCCAGGAACTCGGTATTGACGATGAATCACCAGCTTGATGTGAAAAAATAAACTGTCTACTGTTGTAATAAATGGCCATTTATATTATTACTATTATCTAGTAGATGTGAATTTGCATTATTACCAGATTACTTTAGGAAAATAATTAAGGAATTTTCATTTCATGATGCATTCCAGTGTTATTTTAATCTTAATCTCTTTTTATTTCAAGGTGAAGGGAGAGAGCTCATTGGAAAGAGATATTCTGTTTCCACACTGTTTCCTGATAAGTTCCAGAAAATCTGTAAATACTGTATATCAAAGGTTCAGAAAACATCTGGTGGACACTCAGTGCTCCTACAGTGACCACTTAACCACAGAGTAAAGTGCTGGAGAAGGATTTTTTTTTCCTTTTCAGATATCTAGCTTTAAGTTTTTTGACTCTGTCTAGTGCTTTCACGGTGGTTGTAAAAGCAGCAGGTTTGTGTCGGGTGATATGTCGAACTGTGGGTGCTGACACAGTGACAAAAGAACGTGGTTGGAACCCCTGCTGGTTCCCGAAATTATTTATTTTCTGACTTCGTAGAAGTCTGTTATAAAGGGCGTCTGAAGCAAGCACTGTGAGGGGAATTGTCGTAACAGCCTCCCAGTGACAGTTGCAAAAAAAAAAAAAAAGGACTATGTCAAACACACATGTCCACTGGCCACTGGCTGAGTGGATTCTGATTCCTGAATGTGTCATTTATGGATGCAACTTCAAATTTCACTTGGTGTGGAACCACATTGTTATGTTTCCTCAACAAACACCATGTTTGATGTTAGACCCCTGGACAAAACTGAGACAAAGATTAAAAAAAAAAGAAAGAAATGGAGCACATTGAATTTTATAGTCTCCACATGCCATTTCCATCCACAACCTTTCATCAACCATTTCTCTATTCCATTTTAGTAAACAATATCTGGTAAAAATATTCCACTTCTCATGTCAGTCATGGCTCAAGCATTTCTCGATGGTCACATGATGCTCTGAAGGCAGTTTTGGTTCTTTTGAATGCATTTCATCTCTGAAGGTAGTTTGTTCCAGAGCATATGTTTGGATCTGAGGGCTGTTTGAAGGCAGATGTAGTTCCTGGCTGCATCCTTTCAACAAACTGCCTCCTGGTAATTGGCCATTACTCTAGAACTGAGAGACGTGCTGTCCAGAGGGCAACTACACTTGTCTGGAAACAATCATGGAGTTAGCAGGCTGGCAGACAGCCTTGTCACTGGAATATGCCTCTCCAGCTGAGTGTGTCTTTTCCAGGGAAGATGAACCCTGAAAAAGAAAATGGCTGACACCCAAAATCTAATTCCAGTTAATGCATGAATGCATAATTGTAAAGACAAGACAAAGACGCATATTTTTTTTTTCTTTTTGTATGTTTATTTCATGATGTTTTTGGTTTGATCATCATAAATAGCATATCATTTTAATTATACTTGTTTTTGATATATGATGGCAAAGCTAACAAATTTCTTTTCCCAGCACTAAGATGTGTTGGTCTGTGAAACCATATTAGGTGACCTTTGACAAGTAACTCCATAATTACTTGAGAGCACGCAAGGTATGCCAAGTGACCTTCCTTCATCTCCAACCAGACCTAAACATCACAGAGGAAAAATAATAATAACAACTGACACGTCTACCTCTGGCGCAGACTGGCAACTGGATCCAGATGGAGGGAGCATATCATTACAGTTTTATTGAGAGATATCAAAACAGAAAGGCACATTCCAGGAACCCTTCACTCTCCTGCAGATTGCCGCTTTTGAAATAAAAAATTAAAGTTGATCGTGTTTGTCTGCTGCTCCGCTTTGTTCTCAGCCGGTGCTCGAGTTGTTAGGCACTGTATTGTGGCTAATACTCTGAGCTGTTGAGAGAGACAGAAAAGAACAACAAGGGTTAGGAGCTGGAGGACACGAGGCAGACTCATGCTAACTTAGAGATGCTTTTTCTTTCTTGCGCTACACACAACTGTAGCCTGAGGGAAGATGCAGCCGTGGCAGGACCTTAAGCACGCTCGCCCAGCTTTTTTAATTAAAATGCATGACTTGAGGCGGACCACCACGCCCCGCCTCCCCCAGCTTCCTCTTTGAATCATGCTGCAAACATCATGCTGACTCATTTCTTAGACTTGAGGCTCAGCATGAATACCTTGAGAAGTCGATTGACTTTAAGCATGGCCACCCTTTCATCCATGAAAGGCAAGGCTCCTTCTTTTCAGGTCAAGCTCAAGCTATGTGCAACCAGGGAGGCTTTCACAAACCCCTCTAGACCCTCTCTTCCTCCCGCTTCTCCCTCCTCTCACCCCCTCTGACATCCTGGAACCCCTCTTTGATGGTCCCTGCCTCTATTTGAACCTTGCTTATTTCTGTGTCTACCTGAGGATGTTTAGTTATGTATATTTTTGCCAGTCTGTTCCTCGCTGCCTGCCGCCTCCACACCCACAGACAAACATGCACTCAGACACACATACTTTTGTTTTCTTCCTCAAAGACATCACTGCGGGATGTAGAAATCTCATATCTTCTTTTGAGTGTGTCACAGCCTGTGTTGAGTTGCACATTTCACCAGGGAACTGTACAATGTACGTGCTTGGCACTTAAACCCTCCTTCGTAACCCCGGAGTCAGCATTAGCCTGATTAGATCACTGCCGGGGGAGGAGGGTCGTGGTGCAGCTCCAAAAACAAGCATGCCCAAACTCTGAGAGAAAAGAGCAGGTTTGGCGTACCCTACTTTGATCTGATGTCAGGAAGTATTGTGGAGCAACTCCTGTAGGAAGCGTGAAGACAGGCTAAGAGCTATGAGAGGAAAGGTGACCTGAGCAGCATCTGGCCCCAGGGGCTACAAAGGAGCCGCTGTGCCCACTGATTTTCTCGCATCCATAATACAACTGGTCAAGTATGACTGGTAAAGCTGTAAGTATAAAATTCATATGGGAAGGTTAAGATTACAGAGATTTCAGGGAGAACGGCAAAAGAAGTGAGCGGTTGTGCAAAGAGGCAGGGTTATAGCAAGGTAGGGGGTCGGAGATACTAATCTAGGAATTCTGAAGGTCTGAAAGTTTAAGGGTAAATTTGAGCTAAAAGGAAAGGATTTAAAATATACATCCTCAGGTTAATGTGTGTAATATTACTCTGAAATGTGATATATTGAGATGTATGACTGAGATGTGAATTTGTCGAAGAGGAAGCCATTCTAGGACCACATGGCATTTAATATAGTTAAAGAAAACCCACACGAAAACCAGCCCTTTATTTGTTGAAATGAGAATAGGAAACAAAAACTGTAATGAACAACACTGTACATACTAAAGCAGAGTATTTTAGGTAAGCAGCTGCATTTTCACCTTAACCCATAAAGACCCAGAGATACCTTTGTGGCAGTTACAAAAATGATTTTTTTTTTTTTTAATTTTTTCTCCGTTTTGCCTTTCTTAAGTGATTTATCACCATTTATTATAGTATTATCCTGAGCATTTTGCATTATTTAAGTGAAAATCAGATATTTTCCCACATTTAATTCACTAATCACGTAGGTGTAATATAATCCATCGAACAAAATCCAAGAATCTCCATCCACTGTCATTTGTCAAACTCCATAGGTTTTATTGGTGAATCAATGTTGTAGAAGATGACGGTGTTTCCATGGTAACTACAGAGCCTCTGAACGTCCAAATGGGTTATATGTGATGACCATGAAAAGATGTCAAACTGCATTTTACACCAATTATTTACACGTATTGATAGAATTTGTGGACTAAAAGGTATTAAACTGTTTAGATTGGTAGATGATTTTGGTCACTAGTGGCTGTTTGGGTTTTTATGGGTTAAATCTGCACTGTTTGCCATATCAGTAACCCTTGGGGAAATTATGTTTGGTGTTATGTGTGCTTCCATTCTATCTTTTTCAGCATTTATCAATCAAAGCTTTCCTCATATAACCTGAAAAACTGCTGTAAAACTAACATTAAACCTGTAAATCAAACAATACAACTAATTTTGCTCTTACAGATTTATTTAGAACTAAACTAAAGCTAAAAGACTGTAAAGTTATGATTTAACCCATGCATACTTGTTCTCTATGTGAATAAGGCATTTAAATACTTTTCTTATGACAAAATGTTACCAAACTCAGTTGATTCCCAACTAATTTTTACAACATTCTGAGAGTAATGAACAGGATTAATGTTGGAATTATGTCGTTATATTTTCTCTAAATTGCCACATAATGGCTGAGATTTTATCTGTAAATCAATTGTAATACAAATACATACACTGTGCTCATATTTATCACATCACTGGATTTAATGGATGCAGAGAATTATTATGAATTATTATGTTTGTCCTTACCGACCCTAATGGTTGTGACTCCAACAGAAAACCACTTGAAATTATTGTATTTTGCCCTATGACAACAAAAAAGAAAAAAAGAAAAAATATGAAGCAAAAGGTTTGATTTTGTCTGGATAAGAGATCATAAACATAATACAGTCAACATTTCAGGTTCATGGAAAAAAAAGCAGAAAGTGGGATCAATGCACGTAGTCATATCTGGTGTCATCCGGCGGAGCAGAGGATTCCCCATCATCTTTCACTTGACATCACCCTGCTTCTATTCATCTATTCTGCCAAAAGGAAATGGCGCACTTCAGCCCCCTGGGCCTACTCAAAAAGAAACAGGGCTGTCCTAAAGAGCCGACAGCATTCTGGCATTGAGCCCATGTCAGCATTTACACTGGAAGCCCTGCAGTGACATCATTGGATAGGAGATTTTTTACAGCTCAACGGGAATAAATATCATCAATCATATCTGCAAACACGCTTACAGTGACTGTTGAATTGACAACCCAATTTGAAAAAGTAAAACTTGATAAGACTTTGTATTTCTTGAATGAAATCCAATGTGCTATGACCTTCGTAGTCATCACATATTAACCCTGAGCACCTATGAGATCTCGGAGCGACGTGTTAAGACAGTGCTGCTCTCCACCACCATCATCACAACAACAAAAAATAATGGAAAATTTTGTTCCACCCCTGCAAAAGAAAGTGTAGAATCAATGCCAAGGTGCAGTGAAGCTCTTCTGGAAGCACATGGTAGCCCAAGACTGTATGAACCAGGTTTTTTATTAAGACTAAGATTAAGATCCTTTATCCACACTGAAATTCAACCTCTGCTTTTAACCCATCTCTAGAACATGCAAGAACACAAACTAGGAGCAGCGGGCTTGCCATAGCAGGCACCCAGGGAGCAAATGGGGGTTAAGTGCCTTGCTCAAGGGCACATCAGCCTACAGCCTTTTCTGCCAGTCCATGGAATCGAACTGGCAACCCTTCGGTCACAAGCTGACTTTCCAGTCCTCTGGGCCACAGCTGCCATGGCTTTAACCTAAGAATTTCATATCTTCATATGTCCTAAAGGCGGCCTTACACTGTGCGAGTTTAGAGAAGATTTCTCACTCGTGCGACTCTTTCTGGGATCGGGCCCAATGTGCCTCTAATCGTGTGTCGTGCTTCGTGCAGTGTACATGGGGTAAAGAGAAGCGATTAGCACCTCACGACCACCTCACGACCAGCAATCGTGTGTTCGCAAGGAAAACGGAGCTGTTTGAAATCCTGCTCGCTCCTCGTGAGTGTATCGTACTGTCAAAGCAGTGCCACGAACCGATGTGCCTCAAATTCTCACACTGTGCATGCGCGAACACAGACGCGTATAGTAGCGTACAAGCTATTGTCCTAGTGCAGTTTAGCTGTTGCAGCTTACCTCTTGTTCTCTTTGCTGTAGGATGACAGCCCATACTGTCCACGTCTGGCCAACCAATTCCTGCACCAAACACATTGTTGTCTTTTCTTCTTTTTTGATTCCCCGCAGATAATGGCACATATTACCAAAGCAGCTCGTTGGTTTTTGTTTAGCACTACCATTTCGTGACTCACGCCAATACACAATCGTCTATGCACTTTTACGGATTCCTTGGTATTTTAACGTTGTATTTCCGGATACAACACTCAAACGTGTGGTGCGTCCTGTGGTGTATGGTCCTACAGTGTGAGCAGTCAGGTCGCATACGAGCGTCGGTCCGCACAGTGTGAGAACAGGAATCGTGAGCCTGACTGTACGACTGATTCGCACAGTTTGAGATGGAGCTGCGTGCAACGATCGAAATAATCGCACAGTGTATGGCCGCCTTAAGTTGACAGTTGAAAGGGATAAAGGTCAAAGTTTAACTCTCTTGATTATCCCTGTTGGGAAATTCAGTCTTTGCATTTTACACATTGTAATACACACAATAACTAGAAATAGCATTAGCAGTTAGCATTAGCACATGGTAGGAAAAATGCTGCCATTGAACATTATGTACAGTATGATGCCTATGGTGCATACCAGGTTTTTTTTGTTTTGTTTTTTTTTGCCTTTCCTGAGTGAAGAGGGGTTTGGCGGGATATAAGAGACAAACAAACAAAATGTAGGATTTTGACCTTATGCCAGTTTTTAGACTCAACCAATAAAATATAGTTTAATCTACATATTACTTAATACCCGGAAAGTCCTATTTTGTTCATCACATCTTTGCCTTCACATCTTTGTATTAATCTTCATTTATTTATTTATTTATTTTCTAAACCTTCCTTTATCTTTTAAGCCTTATAGCTGTCAGCATCTGAACTTTACTATAAAAATAGTTAAATTACATACTGTGTGGAATGTTATATCTGATAGACCTGGCAGAAAAGCATCATGGGTAGTCATACACATATACATACTGTATGTTATATGAAATATATTTTTGCTTCACAAATGTTCACATTATGTATATCAATGGTTTCCATAACATTAACCCATAAAGACCCAATCATTCAAAACCATCTACTGACATAAAATGTTTAATACCTGTTGATCCACTAATCCTGTCAATACATGTAAATAATTGGTGTAAAATACAGTTGGTCGTTTTTTCATGGTCATCAGATATGACCCCTTTAGACGTTCAGTGGCTCCGTAGTGAACATGGAAACACCATCATCTTCTACAACATTGATTCACTAGTAAAACCTATGGAGTTTGATCAACGAAAGTGTTTGTAGACACTTGTTTTTATGTTTAGTTATTGATAGCTTTTATTGAAAAAGTCACTTTTCCTCCAGTTTTCTCTGTTTCTGATATAATACACTTTGAATTTACTCTGAATGAACATCTACATGATCAGTGAATTAAATCTAGAAAAAGTACCTAATTTCACTGAAGAAACGGAAAATGAAAAGGCTAATATTACAATATACGGTCATAAATCACTTAAGAATAAGGTAATATTGAGAAAAATTCATTTGTGAACTGCCACAAAAGTAACACTGTGTCTTTATGGGTTAAAATCCCTGTTAAACCTGATGTCAACTGAGATTTCTTATTGCACGTTATATAAAAGCCGTACTAGTTTTTTCCAGAACTCTTTCTCTTTTTGTTGAAACCTTCAAGCCTTTTTGTTGTGATAAAATTTTTGGAACCTGCAGTATGTGTGCACAAATGAAAATGGTTGACCACATTGGCTCATGTAAGCACTCAAAAGTGACAGTGTACAGACAAATCTGAACTGTGGAAATCAAGAAATTGTGTGGTGGAAAGACTCCAACAGCTATAAACAGGTTAGACCACACCATACAGTGCGTGGGCTACATGTCCATCTGCATCCCTGCATTCCTCTTCTTCTGTGGCCTGTGGAACCGTGGGGCAAAATCCTTATGCTGATATTTTTACCTGTTTGAATAAGACGTGCTCTGATGAGCTGTGCTCCCTGAAGAAAGTGCCAAACATTCCCTTTTTCTGTTTAGAAAGCCCACTTTTAACTGGGGGGAAAAATGTGACAGATGAGTTCGCGTCCAAGAAAAATACTGAAGTTCTCGTCCGTTTATGTGCTTTCTGTCCAAGTGAAGAGCAGTGTGTTTTCAGAGAATTGTGGCCAGCGCTGCAGTGGGCCTATTAAATTTACAGTAACACACCAAGTGAGAGGGGTAAAACCTGTGAAATGGATGTACAGGGCGGTATAAAGTGTGGAGGGATTCATGCAGTTATGAGTCCCTACTTAGAATGTGGCTTTGATTGACAACAAGGACAAAATAGAGGTTGTGAAGATTTATAGCTGCATGGGATTCCATGTTCTAGCAGACATCTGGTTTGACCTATGTTTATGTGGCTTTGTGGGACAGTGAAAAACTTTGTGTGAGGCATGAGAACAAAGTCAGAAGAATTATGTTGTAGGTTAATCATGTCCGTCCTGGTTGTTAACAGCAGTAAATCCTTAGTGAATGCTAGCTCGATTTTATGTCAAAACTTATATTTTAGGCCGACGTTGGGAAGGTCACTTTGGAAATGTAACTGTCGACAGATATGCTGTTAAAAAAGTCGTAGTTTAGCCATTTTTAAGTACGCAATTTATCTAACTTTTTATTATTACAACTTGAGACCAACGCTGTATGGTAATATTATACCAATTTCTGATTTTAAAGTCAAATTACCAGCACCAATGACTTTTTTTTTTTTAATCAGATGACTTTGCAGCTTTTATGTTCTTTTTTCACTAAAATAATATATTCAGAGGTGACCCCTTTGTAATCTGCCAGATTTTCAGTGATAATTTTAATTCAACACCACAACCAACCATGGTAAAAATATGCTAATGACTGCTTTTCAATTGTGAATGACTATATTTTAATAAAATATTGAAGAAAATTGTAGTATGCTGCACTCCCTACGGGTAAATTTAATAAAGATGAATCCAGAATAAATATGTGGCCATTTATGATTCTAACCACTGCTGGGTTAAAGGTATAAAAGTATATTTGTTGAACATAATCAGTTTATTTCCACATGGTTTATACGCTGTCCTTCAACAGCTTTTGTTAGTGTTTGATCTGAAAACTGTCAAGTCATTTATAACAGTTTACAATGGAAAAGGGACACAGATTTATGGAGCACGCAAACATACCAATATTTTCATCTAATATCCATTCTCACTGTCATTTCAGACTGATTACCTCTGCCAGGAGGTATTGTGATCACTTTGCTTTGTGTGCATGCATGTTTGTTTGTTTGTTAGCAAGATAACTCAAAAAGTTATGGACAGATTTTCATGAAATTTTCAGGACATGATACTGGCACAAGGAAGAAATGATTAAGTGGTGGTGATCGGGGGGGTCTGTCTTGGCAGAGGTCTGCATTCTCTGAGTGCTTTTCTTGTTTGTACTTGTTTCGGTGGTCTTAAAGATACGTTGTTGTTTTTTTGTTTTGTTTTGTATTTTAATTAACTTTATTGGAAGTAATTTCCCAGGCACGAAGTCATTTCAAAGGCATCACAGTGCAATGTGATAAAAAGGACTTCCATTCTTTCATTTTTCTTTTTATCCCTTCCACAATCCCACCCTACCCAAAAGAAGACAATCCTTAATGTAAATCCAATACTGACAAGTAATCAGTACCGAGTAGATACAACAATTGTCTAATTAACAAAACAAAAACAAAAATAAGTAGCTAAAATAAAACAAACGAACAAAAAGATACTTTAATTAGAAAAACAGATGACTAAAATACAGATGCAAGGTTTTAACATCCCTATTTGAAGAGAATACCTTAATAATCACTGAAGAGTAGAAGCGTGGATCAGTTTTTGTCATTGATGCATTCAGGCCAGTGGGTAAAACCGGTCTAAAAACTGCCAATGTTTGAGGCCAAAAATGGATTCTCACGTCTATATTTTCCACCATAACAGTTTACATTTACATCTTTTTGGTAGTTTGATTATGTAACAACATTACATACTCACTAAACACTGCCTGAGGCAACAGAATTGAAACACTGATAGAAGAGTATGGAAAAAAAAACCTAACTTGGTTTTGTGAAAACACTGCCTGCATAGCAACAATGATTGATTTGTTGAAGCGAGTTCTCATGTCTCTGCGATTTATTTCTTCTGACTGTGAGGTTTAAATGAACAGCTGGACAGAAGTAGCCCAGAGGTCAAAACCAGCTGTTGACCACCTTAAGAGAGAGAGAGACAGAGGAGTAACTACCATTTAATGAATAAGTTTCCACTCTGACGGGAAGGCTGATGACAAGACTGATTACCAGTGTACATGAAGTGATTAATGTGTGTGTTTTCCTGCCTTACAACATGTTGAATTTTTAACTTATCCGAATCTGCAGTGATTACATAAATCATATCCAGATGACCACAAAATATCTAAACCAGAATTAGACAACTGCTTAACATATTCCCTTTCCTTCCCAACTTTTTCTGTATTTAGCTGATTTTCTGCTCCACGGTTTTTGGTCCCTCATTCTAATGCACGACCAGGCTTCAGACTGTGTCCACAGAGAGAAGGAGGTTCTTAAAGGTTTAAGAACACAGCCCAGTGAGTAGCTAGTTTGCTGAATTGCGATCAGAAACTACGAGACACACTTCACCATACCATGACTGTTTCCAAGCAACAATTATAGCTCAGCATTTGTCTTCATTTGAGCATTAGCTGTTAAATACGCCTTGGGGATGACCACTTGACCCTTCTGCAGTCACAGAAAGTATGTCTTCCTTTTCTCATTCCATGCAGTTCTAATGGACGGACGGAGTGCTGAGGGTTAACGAGTCAACAGATTGGTTACCAAATGAGGAGGGGGAGACGCAGTGGTCTTTTTTATTAGAGATGCTTTATCTGCAGTCCAGACAGACAGATGGGAGGATGTGTGTGTGTGTGTGTGTGTGTGTGTGTGTGTGTGTGTGTGTGTGTGTGTGTGTGTGTGTGTGTGTGTGTGTGTGTGTGAACTGTGCTTTAACATGTGTACGTTTGGAGTTGTGGACTGCATTTCATGTCGGTATGTTGTGTATCTGTTTCTGCTCATGTGAACATGTAAAGGTCTGGAAAAAATTAAGACACCGCTGGTTTTACTATTTATTGTGTTTCAGTAAAATCAACATTTTTGTTTATTCTCGAAAACTACTGACAACATTCATACAGAATTCCAAATAAAAATATTGTCATTTATGACATTTTATAACCCACATTTGCAATCACATCTTTCATGTGTCTTGGCAAGCTACCCACCAGTCTTTCACGTTGCTGATGGCTGTTTTATGCCACCGTCTGTGTAAAAATGCAAGCAGTACAGCTTTGTTTGCTGGCTTGTGACCATATGTTTTCATCTTGATCACATTCCAGACATTTTCAATGGGGTTCAGGTCTGGAAATTTTGAGACATTTCTTCATTTTTTGTAGAACAGCAGTATATGTTTATGTATCTCCACAATAGGAATGTCTAAAATGTCTGTTTATTCAGGTAAATAAGCTGTGCGACTTCTGTTTGTAGGCAACCACAGAGATGAGAAACCACAAGACTGTCCAATATCTGGTCAGAAACAAAAACAACATCCACATGAAATACTTGAAACTACCCACCGTGATGTAGTGTGTAATAAATATAGCACACAAACATATATAGATCTAAAAAGTAGACATGTACTGGCCCAGATGCACATGCACAAACATATGTTTCACATCCCTTTCAGGTTGGTACCTACATATCTTCTGATTTAGCAGAATGACCCAGTAATAACATCCCTTCAGGGGATCCAGCATCACCGTTTGTCAGCCTTTGTCACCTCTGTGTCATACCACAGGCCCGTAGGCGTCTGGTGGCCGTGGCCCCCTCTGGCCTGGCCCGGTGCAATCTGTCAGGAGGCCCAGAGATGTCTCACTTATCAATAGGCGAGGCTTATTGTTTCAGGGGGCTTCCTCTTTCCTGTACAGGACAGTCCTGTTATGGAGGCCACCATGGGGCCAGCAAACCACCTGAGGCCACTTGGACTGAAAAGAGAGAGAATTTTACAATGAAAGATCTGGACTTTCCCTGCCTGTTGAATATGTCGCTTGACAAGATAACTGCTTCATCAACATGCCTGCTTTTTTTTACTTCAATGCTAGAAGTTTCTGGCCAATAACAATTTATAATCTAAGGATTTATTTACTAAGAATATATAGTTTCAATCTTCTCACAATATGCTGCCAAAAATCGATATTGCTTGTGAGTCAGATGGTGTGTTCATTTAATTTCGCTGTACTTCTTGATTTTCATCAAATCAAGCCCCGAAGCTTCTTTATTTAAACAGGCAATGTAAATCACGCTTGACCATTTAAAGTTGTCAAGTTTAAGCTTATTAGTAACTTATTCACAGTCAAGATAATGATTCAAATAATTACACATGAAGGGAAAATGAGCAACTCTGCAACGCTCTGTAAGTTCTGCCAAATTCACATATGAGGCGGTAATATTTGTAAATGTGTGAAGAAATATTAATCCATATTGTGTCAGGAAGGTTCTCACTCCTTTGCCAGAGTTACAGAAATAGATTATTGTGGAGGAGGCACACTGACTCAAAATTGCCTAGCTCACTCTGTTTTAATCTGAGCATAGGAAAGGATATTTTTCTTTTTTGCTGTTGGCACAGGCATGGATTGAGAAGACCACTGGGCAAGCAAGGGGTGTTTGCTCAAGTGCAGCCAATTACTCAAAATAAATTGGGTCTTCCTCTCTATTCCCTCCTTTGCTGTTCCTCTCCCCCCCCCCCTCATCCCCTCATCTCTCTGGTATGGGTTGTCATTTGAAAACCAGGTCAGATCCATGGTGAGCCCCTCCTTCCAAATAAACAGGCTAGTAATGGCTGTTTACCCAGAGTACAAGAGCCATTATGTGCAAGGAAGTTAAACATCTCTGACAGGCAAAATGGCCGCAGACAAATCACTGTTGCCCCGTCTAGAGGGATTGATTGGACGAACGCTGATGTTTCTCTAACTGTTACCATCAGCCATATACACTGGTGGCTGCTTTTCAAAAGGCATACCAAGTAGATGGTGTAAGCACTAAAATCAAAAACCTTTTGTTTGTCTGAAGTTACACTTCAGAGTGAGTGGATGACCCCTCCTGAGATGGATTTCATCACATTTGTTTCAGGGGAAATACAGGCCTCCCAATTGGAAAATACCCCAGCACTTCTGGAAAACATCTTTTCAATCATCTTGTAAGATCTGGAAAGCATAATTTAGAAAACATAGAGGATGTGGAAAATTAGAGTGCATTCATAATATACAGTAAGGCAAATTGTAATGAGCTTAAGGTCATTGTGTGGACTCATTACCAGATCAGAAATGAAGTCAGAAAATAATTTCAAGTGAAATGCACTGTTCTGTGACTTAGCGTTTAATTGGAAATGAAATGGTAGGGTAAACAGAACAATGCATTTGTGGTCATACATGTGTGGAGAATGGACTGCATTAAATCACAGCGAGTTAACTAGGCCATAATGGAACTTCATATAATAGGTGCCAAATGAGCACTATACCATCAAAGCTTTTGAAATGTGCCTGAAAGAGCCGGAAGCAAATTCAGATGCTTTGAATTCAGAGTTTTAGAGGTTGAAATATAAACACCATACTCTACAGCAGACACTTCAACGTGACATATACAGTAGTAAATACCACATCAAAGACCACAGCGTAAGTAGCTTTCTAAGTATGAAAGTATGCATCCAAACAATGTGCAGAATTGTGCAAAAGTGATGCCGTGTGCACTTCTTAACTGATTCTATATCAGAAATAAGGTATGGTTTAAAGTTGCTTTCAGAAAAAAAAAAAGAAAAATAAAATAGAGTAGTAATATTTTCCAAAATGGTTCCAAATTTAAAACAACAGGGTGTGAGACTGGTTGCAGTTACAGTCATAGTCATATTTTTTACAGATGGGGAAAGAAGCACAACTAGCTCTGGGCCTAAGGGTTTTTCCTCATAGTTTTGAGCTGTGAGAGAATGCACAATAGACTGAGGCATGTTGTTGTAATTGGCTCACAACAGAATAGTCCGCCGCTCCCGAGATGTGAGTCTTGACTTCAAATGGGTGTTGCCTCTGCTTTGATTCACCCCATCATCATGGCTTAAATCACAGACACACACAGGACAGTTGTACAGTGTCGAGCCATAAACCCTGGCTCTGCACCCAACAGGAATTTCTGTCTCATGCATTTCCAGATGAATGGTTGGCAGGATAATGCAGCATGCATCCGGTGGAAACAATATGGCACTACTCTGCTTGTATGTGTCCGCTGGAATCTTGCACGTGTGCTTTCCTGTAGGCCACGCAAGTGCATGTATCCACACAATATCTCTGTGTGCATCAAAGCGAGTACTCTCCCTTCTCCTTCAGCTGTCACAATGCCAGGCACCATTCAACACCTGGATCAGCAGGTCTCCTTCTCATGCACATCTACTCTTACACACTCCACTGATCTGCATTCCCCTGCAGAGGGAGAGGCTACACAGCTGCTGACTTTCCCAAGACTTCTCTTACATCCTTATACAGTGCTGAGCTACTGTAACCAAGCCCTGACGATTTTTCACCACGTCCAACAGTCCACTGCTTGAGAGTCTAGAGTTGCGTTATTTCCGCCTTGTATTGTTTTACTTTACTTTTCATGTTTTGTAATGTACAGTGACAGCGTAGACTTGATTCTCAAGGATTAGATTTCTCTACATAGGTTGTTGACAGATGCTCGGGGTCCTGCTGTTCCTGGGTCAGTAGTAACGCAAACCCTGAGGTCTGACTTTGTTAATTGTGCCAGTAATCTGTTTAAAATACGCTGCATGGAAGATGGGGGTATTATCATTGAGGTATTTGTATTCCTCTCCACAAGGCTTTGTTCAATAATTTATTCCTGATGTTGGCGTTACAATAAACTCTTCTACGCTACAGACTTCTTTCCAAATGTGGCCACAGGATCCGACAAGGTGTGTGTTTTCAGTTTAGCCTCAGGGTCCTTTAGAGATCCAGGCATAAATAATCATAACATGGCCCTCTTTTTTTTTTTTTTACTTGTTTCATTGCAAGTTTGGTTTAGTTCAACCTCAGCCCCAAGTCATGATGGATAATCACCAGGACCCCTACAATCTCCCAGGTGGCCTATTACAATTCTGTACTCAAACCTGCAGTCCAGTTGGCATCAAAAGACTGCTTTCCATCCTCATCCCTTGGCACATATCCTCAGGGTCAGTTTTCTGTGGTCTCTTGCTCTGGCTTCTACCACAATGTTAGCGGCTGCCATGAGAAAGAGACACATGCAAAACAATCTGTCCCTTGGTAGAAACGACAAAAAAAAAAGCTTTTGGAAGAATGAGCATTGCTGGGCTTTTACGTCATTCTGCCCTCTTCCCTGAATGCCGGGTGGTGAGTTTATTGTGACTGCCAGGTGCCATGGTCTGTTGAAGACCAAGTGGTTGGCTGAAAAAGAATATTTAATATTTCCTGGAGGAGCTTCATGAGACAGCATGGAGAATGTGAAACGGGTTATACGACAGGAAATATGACAACTCCGCATTCGGTTCCTTACCTAGTTTCATCCTAATGTTCAGACAGAACTGAATTATTCTCAGGGAATCTTGCATTGCAAGTAAATGGTTTAAATGTTTAATGAATGTGGTCATCATTCTGTGGTTGAACCTCCCTCAGAGACCTTGAAAGCTGTGATCTGGTTCCTCCCCAAATGAGGCAGACAACCGTCTTCTGGAGTCTTGCAGTACCGAGGGCAAGGAGAGAGTGGTGAAGACTCACTGCTTACAGATAGGGGACTTCATTAAAAGCAATACAGCATATCTATGAAGACGGGATACTCTGACTGAACTGAAACTCACATCTGCAATTCTCTCTACATGAAGAGTTCTCTATTATGTCTTGTAAACTCTCCAACAAAGAATGCAGAACTGGCCTTGAGCTTACTGATTGTGTAGTGATCTACAAAGGGTAATGTATGGATGAAAAATCATGAATCGAATCAGATCATTTTATGATATATAAGAATAGTAAATGCATATAGTACTTTTATGTGACAAGTACAAGAACAAAACTAATGCATGAATAAGTTTTAAGGTTTTTTTGTGAATCAAAAGCAAGCAAGACAAGTGAAAGATAAAATTGCATACAGCATACAATAGAGGACATGACAAAACTAGAATCTTTATGGGCAAAAATGTATATTTATATACTGTATACACTTACATACATACAGTGCTGTGCAAAAGTTTTAGGCAGCCTTTAGATTTGTTGTTTTTGTAGCGTTCTAAATGAACATGCATATTTATTTCTCAGTCTCTTTTCTTCAGACACAATGAAAAAATACAGGAAATATGTGCGCAGCCTTAAAAGTCACACAAAAAATGGAACTAAATGAGTTCTAAAGGTTAAAGTCAGTATTTAGTGTGACCCCTAAAACTTTTGTTTTTATCGCTGTACATACTTTACTATAGTATGTACAGCAGTAAAAATAAAAGTTTCAGTGACAAAAACAGCTTCTAAAAATCAAAGTGGTCGTATTTGCTGTGACCTTCCTTTTACACTTAGCATGTCTGTAATCCTTTTGTTCAGAGTAGACAATATGAATTTTTGGCATTCACTTTATGATTTTTTATTCCAGGTTTCATTCAACACATGCAGATGTTTCTAACGATTTTTGCTGCTTCTTGTCAGGGGCTCAGGGGTCACACAAAATTTTGACATTTACTTTTATAACCCATTTAGTTTGATTTTTTTGTGTGTCTTTTAAGGCTGTGCACATATTTCCTGTATTTTGTTATTGTAGCTGAAGAAAAGAGACTGAGAAATAAATATGCATGTTTATTTCAACACTGCAAAAACAAAAAATCTAAAACTTTTGCACAGTACTGTACATTTGTACATATAGATAAGAGAGGAGAAAAGAAAGGAAATATGATTATGAACCTGTGTCATTTAATAATAATTATTCTGTTTCAGGGGCTACCTTGGCAAAGTAGATGGTTTTTTTTCCCTACCTCTTTTTTTTCACATTTTCTTCATTATAACTGTAGGCTTATGTCTATAGTGATACATTTTAAAAAATAAGTAGCTACTGACACAGTACTGTGGCATGAAATATTGGTTTGTCTAATACCACAGAGCCAATCAGTGCCCTTGTTATATCATGTCTAGACTGTTAACTTGTTACATCCTGAAAAGTACCAAGGCAGTCAGATAGCAAATAGGTCGAACTTAGACAGCAGAGATTTAGCTCAGTTGGTATATTTCAGGTTTGATTCCTGGTCGAAGTAGCTTTTTTTTTTTTCCCTGCAGATTTTCAAAGGCGAGGGGGGGGACATGCCAAGGGTGCTGGTAGGTAAAATCTGACATTAATATAAATCAGCTGGTGGGACAACGTTCAGAGTGCAGAATTCGGAGCACAGCATTCAATACACTGAACTGACACAGAACTGAGAAGTAACATGGCATACTGCTGCATCTAACATGTAGCTCCACCCACCTTCTCCAGCCTCACTGACTGCACAGAGCAAAGAACACCATAAAACAACATGTACATAGAGCATTTAGCAATAATTCTTATTCTATACTGTATACTAGCACTAATTTATCATTCTTCCATCAATTGCCACAGTACTGTTGTAGCAAAATACACAAAAGAATGCACTGTATACACCATATGTCACCATAGTACTGTGGCAACAAGAGGAGAATGAGTTCATGGAACAGTATCCATGATTGGCTCTAGTACAAATGCTAACATTTGATTGGCTCTGTAGCAACAGACAAACAGATATTTCGTGCCACAGTACTGTGGCAGTAGCCATTGCCTTAAAAAAAAAAGTGGTTACCCGCATTGCATGACCAGCCTTATGACTCCACACCATACCTGGCCCACCTGCATTATTATTGTTTTTTTCTTTTGTGGAATTAATGAAGAGGGGGCATGCTCTCAGAGCTACAGAAATGATTCAAAGTGTGCAGCAATTTAAAAACTTCTTCTCCTAAACATAATCAACTCAGCAAGCATTTCTGTCATATCCTTGAACTAGCACTGATATGTGTGTTCATTAGAGAGCATAAGGTCTGAACTAGCATATCAAGAGACGCTCTAAAAATAGCCTCTTTGCCATCCTCCAGCCCTTTGAGGATCAGAGCCGAGCGAGGCAGCTGAACAGTACTGGTGTAAAGCCTTGGGTCCGTGGACAGATGTTTCAGAGAACAGGTGGCTGGGGTTGTCCCCTGGATTTGCATGGCTATGACAGACACAGCAGACCTCACAGACTTCAAAGGGCAGGAGCATGACTGCTAATGATCTGTGGAGAGAGGAAAGAGGAGTGGCTAGCTGGTGAGCTAGCTTCAGAGGCGCCATGTAGACAAGGACTTCCAGTACAAAGTCCAGGGGAAACTTTTTTTCTGCTACTGAATGTTTTCTATAATGAGGTCACGGGTACTGCTACTTTCCAGGGGTCATTTGATACTTGAAGCCATATCATCAAGTGTTAAAACAATAAACTGCTTACTTAGGAAACAAACAGGTCTATTTAATTTTCAATTAATTTGGTTTTATTGAGACTGATAGTGAAGCTGATTTGATTCTGATTTCCCTGGTCTACAAAGTAAAATGCCTCCAGAACAAAAGCAGTGAAACTTTACTAAGTTTGAGTCACTAATAAAGAAAAATAAGTCAAAAAATGCTGGTTGGCTGTAGTTTCCAAGATACAGTCTGAGGTCAAAATGTGATGTTCTGAGAATTAATGAGAGAATGGGTTTTATTCAAAAGGAATATTTGTCTCAGAGCATTCCAGATCTACTTCAAAACATTGTCTGCACATAATAATGAATTAACCTTTAATGTTCTTTCTAGTGGAAAATCTATAAATGCACAAAAACCTAATACAGCTTTATTAAATACATTGAAAACATCAGCTAATCAGCACTTTTGCCATTTCTCAAGTATGTTAGATTTAGCACATTTAATCTCTGAGGCAGATCATTTCTAGATATAAAATAATAATAATAATAATAATAATAATAATAATAATTGTAGAGCAGTGTTTTGGTCATATTGCCCTTAATACAGTCATTAAGTCTGAAAATATACTATACTAACACTATAATGTTAAACCTTGTGACAGCAAAAGTACATTCCTCACATGGAAGTTTCTAAATATCTTGAACAAAAACAAATGCTAATATTGATTAAAGCTATATGGATGCAGAAAACTCATTTGTTTCACGCATGTAAAAAGACTGTGAACTCTTCTTCACTTGCAAGACAGCAATTAAGTCCGACAAGCAAAATCTCTGCGTCTACCCCCACCCTGTTATCTGTCATATTTTTAGCTTTGATCTCCTCTAACCCCATTCATTAAGCAAATACAACACACTGCCACTTAAAGTTCGCAATGGAGCCCTTAACGTCTAATAAATAATGCATTCACCCTGGGATCCAAACATGAGATGAGCACCAGGCAAAAGGGTGAACACATGGTTGGCTCTAACGGGGGCTAAATATATGCTGAATGGAAAGGGAAACAAAGTACACAAATGAAGTGCAAAGCCTCTGCAGTCTAGCAATAGATTAATAGGAGTGATTATGGATGCAGTTGTTTCCACCTATCAATCTAAAGCACAGGGTGGTAAGGGTGAAATGTAATACTGGATAGCAATATTAACAGTGCATTTTAAGTAGTGTGCTGTCCTGAGTGAGAAGAATGAAAAATGGGAGTAGGATTCTATTCATTGAAAATAGCTGGTATGAACCTGAACGCAACACCATTAAAAAGCAGAACCTTCGACACATCATCAATCATATTGTTGGTGTGTGTTGGGAGAATATTTCCAAATTTCCATCTTTGACTAGAACATGCTCACTATGCTGTAAAAAGTTTTGTGATTGGACTGTTTACCAGTAATCAATCAGTGATAACGGTCGATCGCTCAGCAAATTCCTAACATATCTTATTAATTAAAGCGCATATTACATCAACTTTAAATGATAACGCGCTATGGCAGGCTAGCTTCATCCCATGTGTGCAAAGAGATAAATAGCGTCCTCCTATTTCAGTTCCGGGAGACTCTGACAAAAGTAAAGCGACCTGAGTTAGCAGGGGGGCTTTGACTACATCTTGACTTTATTATTCCAAAACCTTAAATCCCACAGAGACCTCCTTCTCTTCTGTGTCATGTTCAAATAAACATCCAGAAAAAACTATTTTCCCTCCCTCTGTCCACTAATGCTCTCTGGGTTCCCCTCCTCATCTTTCTCCCTGTCCGTTTGTTTTCTCTACCTTCATCCTTTAAAGGGAGACATGCCACGACCTGATGGGAGTCTCGCCGCCACCTATGCCTACCCTGACCCCACCACACACATGCACACATTGGCCTGGTTTGGCTTGGCAAAGGGGGTTAAGCCCTCTGTTGACTTTGTGTCCACTGGGATGTGACTTTGCTGCTGTATATTCATGATCTCCTTTAGTCCAGAATGAATGGGGATTTGAGAGAGGATTTTGTTTACATTACTCCCTATAAAGCAGAGGTCCTCGACTTACTTCTTGTTCACATAGAACAAAGAATAACTCTCCAAAGAACAGGAAATAGCTCTATCAAACAGCCATACTCACTGAGATCTATAGTAACACCTCAGCATGGTTTTAATCTCGAGTCGGCACCATGCTGTGACAAGAACTCCAACACAAAATGTGCTTCTCTGCAGGTCTTTGGAAACCCCTGTAAATTATACAATATCTGTACCACCCTACCACTCATACATAATATTACATTTAGTCACAAGATGGCCTTAATAATATAGGCCTTTGTAAGTGGTCATATTTTTGTCCTAGCTCCTTTTCCTCCTGTGTGTTTTCGTAATTGGAATATTGTCTCTAGGCGTTCAGTTAAAAAGGGACCTCAGAGGTAATCTCCACCATCTTGACGAAATGCAAACATAGTCAAGACTCTCCTGAGAAGCCGCCAACTCAGAGAGGCTTTTCCCCCCTTTAATAACATCTTTTATTAAAGCAGGGTGAAAACAATTAGAGGTGTGCGAGTTCTGTTTCTTTAATACAGGCTTTATTGAATAAGCTTTCTCCCGTCCGCTGTGGAGCGCTACAGAATGTGACACAAATAGTATACCTAATGCTTAAGTAATTCAATTACAGGTAATATGCACCAAACCTCTCCAAAATTGCTTTCTAATGCGCTTTCGCTGATTGCATCGGCTTGCAACTGCCATCCTGAAATATCATAATTGGCTAAAAAATAGATAAAACGCTGATAAAATATTTATTCAAAGATCTTGTTGGAGCTTAGATGATTAACTGCTGCTTCATTTATAATTTGTGGTTTTGTTTAAACCATTGACATGCTTTGCCTCCCTCTTGTATAGGCCCCGCCCACTCACGCAGGGCAGTTGACCTTTAAAGACTTAGAAATATTTTTGTGATCACTTCCAAATAATTTTTTTCTCTATATTTAACCTTTCTTTAGTGATTTATTGTAATATTAGTATGTGACCTGTGGGGAACCATGGAATGTACAGGGTGGGGAAGCAAAATTTACAATGAACATTTAGTTGTTTTTTCTCAGCAGGCACTACGTCAATTATTTTGAAACCAAACATATATTGATGTCATAATCATACCTAACACTATTATCCATACCTTTTCAGAAACTTTTGCCCATATGAGTAATCAGGAAAGCAAACGTCAAAGAGTGTGTGATTTGCTGAATGCACTCGTCACACCAAAGGAGATTTCAAAAATAGTTGGAGTGTCCATAAAGACTGTTTATAATGGAAAGAAGAGAATGACTATGAGCAAAACTATTACGAGAAAGTCTGGAAGATACTATTAAAGAAGAATGGGAGAAGTTGTCACCCGAATATTTGAGGAACACTTGCGCAAGTTTCAGGAAGCATGTGAAGGCAGTTATTGAGAAAGAAGGAGGACACAGAATAAAAACATTTTCTATTATGTCAGTTTTCTTGTGGCAAATAAATTCTCATGACTTTCAATAAACTAATTGGTCATACACTGTCTTTCAATCCCTGCCTCAAAATATTGTAAATTTTGCTTCCCCACCCTGTAGATGATTAACTGCTGCTTCATTTATAATTTGTGGTTTTGTTTAAACCATTGATGTGCCTTGTCTCCCTATGGTATAGGCCCCGCCCACTCACGCAGGGCAGTTGACCTTTAAAGACTTAAAAATATTTTTGTGATCACTTCCAAATAATTTTTTTCTCTATTTTTAACCTTTCTTTAATGATTTATTGTAATATTAGTATGTGACCTGTGGGGAACCATGGGATGTAGATGTGGTAGTTTTTATGCTGGGGTGAGCAGACTTTTGGGAAAAGATGTAGGTCTATATTTTATAAGTAGTGAGATAAAAATTCTTTGGTAAATCATTCTTTTAAAAGTAAATGACAATTAATATACAGTATTAATTGGGGAGGGGTTCTCCATAACTTCTCCATAAGTACCATAACGTACCTTACCTATCTTTCTCTCTATATATATATCAGTATATCGCGTCCGTAATTGTTAGGCAGTTGTATTCCAAAATGACTAATATCTCCCAGAATATTGGTCCTATCAACTTGCCAAGATATTTAATGTGGAGATGGGACTATTCCTCAACTGTCTGCCCCAAATTGGCCAGTTAAGAACATCTGACAACAATTTGTCAGAATTGTGCTGACACACACACAAACGCTCTGTGACCTTCCAGTATTACGATACAGATTCTCCTCTATAATTTACAATTTCAGTGAAAGTCAGGTATTTTTCTGTATATAATTTACAAAACATGTAGATATTCATAAAAGCTCAGAGTATATTCAAAGGTTATTTTATCAAAACTGAAGACAAAGTGGGTAAATATATCACCAACTGAACATTAAAATTATAAATGTCGGTAACCACAAACTACTTTGATTTTGTTGGTAAATCAATGTTGCGTAAGTTGACCGAGTTTCCACTTTCGCTACGGAGCCTCTGAACGTCCAAATGGGTCATATCTGATGACTCTGAAACACTGAGAAGCTGTATTTTACCTCAATTATTTCAATGTATTAATAAGACTAGTGGTTCAATAATTATGAAATCATAAAGACCCAAACAGTCACTGGCGACTAAAATCATCTACTGCTCTTAAACATTACATACCTTTTGATCCACTAATCCTATCAATACATGTAAATAACTGATGTAAATTGTATTTTATCATCTTTTCATGGTCATCAGATATGACCCATTTGGACGTTCAGAGGCTCTGTTGTGAAAGTGAAAACACCGTCATCTTCTGCAACAGATTCACCAGTAAAACCCATGGAGTTGGATCAATGACAGTGGATGGAGACACTTGTTTTTATGTGCAGTTATTGATATATTTGCTGAAAAAGTCACTTATTCTTCAGTTTTCTGTGTTTAATTAAAAAAAAAAAAAAAAAAACACTTTAATCTGAGCTTTTATGAACATCTAAACGATCAGTAAATTAAATGTAGGAATTTACCTGATACAGAAACAGAAAATACAGAGGATAATATTATAAATCACTTAAGAAAGGTTAAATAGTGAGAAAGATTCATTTGGGAACTGACATAAAAGTAGCACTGAGTCTAGTATTATAAAGCAACCGCACAATTGCAGGTTACAAACATTTAGACAGTTTACATACAGTGCATTACAGACCGCAGTTTCATTTATCATTAAACTGTACAGAAAAATTCAGTTGTTCAGTAGTAGAATCCTGTAAGTGTAATTTGTTGGTTTTGTTGTGCTTCACACAAGTAATCATTATGTTGTAATGAGTGTAAACATCAAAGACACATCATATGCTACAGCAAAACTGAGAAACTGCATCGTACCTGAATTATTTAACTGCATTGATAGGACTGGTGGTTAAAACGTATTAAAAATGTTAGATCAGTAGATGCTTTCGGTGGCTGTTTACATCTTGCTTAGAACTTGAGAAAATCAGACACTCGCTTCAACATTTGAGTAGGAAGTTCCAGAAAATACGACACTATTTTCTAAACAACATTCAAGAATTTGTAGGGCAACATAACTAAATGCAGCTTTATAACATCTCCCATATGAATTAGTGATCAAGCAGAAATAAATCTCTGTGGTAAATATATTTAACCTTACGTAGGTAGCTTGAGGCCAGTGGCTGAGAGGAGACTTTTCTTTCCTTTTTTCCCTTTCCTTTTTCTCCTCTCCATTTGCATTTTACCTCTGTTTTTTTCTCTGTTATTGTTTCTGTTGTGCCTGGATGTGTATACTGTTCAGTGTTCGTGTACACATTATGTAATTTTTAGAAATCAGTTTAAAGATTTTCATTTAAAACTAGTAAGAGAAATAAGATCAGTAAAAATAAAAACTTCAAATAGTGTTGCAAGCAAAGGGAGAGATTTCACACATTTTCAAATATGCAAAAAATGTCATTAAAGGTAAGGTAGGAGATGTTTTCCTGGAGCATTTTTTTTTTACTTTATTGCTGAAAATCCCCTTCACACCCTGATTGCAACCAATTAAGTAAATGCTCTAACAGAAAAATAAAACATTTTAGTCACCTGTGGAATGGACAGGACTGAAAAAACACCATCCAATCATTTTAACCGGCCCACTGAAATGATTGAATGGTGATATGTCTATCAAATTTAACTGCCATTTGTCCCTCCCCCCTCTGCGCGTACCCCTCTTCGTGCATGAATCGTGCATTCTCAGAGGCTTGGAGCATTTGTACAGAAAACGAAGCCAGAGCCAGAGCTTGGCTATATTAGTTATATTAGGATGGAAAGTTCATCGGCAAACTGTTTTGTCACTAACATAAATCACTAGGGAATGTAACGCTAGCCAGATAGATATGAACTGGGGCTGTTCTGCCGACAAACATAATGGTTAAATGCACAGATTACAGCATTCACAGCAAACTTTGGTGGGCTGCTAGTCTGACATCAGTCTTACTACAATCAGTTGTTCTTACTAGCCCGAGATTAGTTAGAACATGTATCAAAATAACAAGTGAAAAGTCCTCAAAAAAAAAAAAAAACTTCTAATCTAACATACTGATATACAGACCTGAATTCAGAGGTACGCATGGATCCGCGGAAGACGGGGTGAATCGTAAGAGCGGGGGGTGTTGGAGGAGAATGAATGAGGTACGCATGGATCTGGATGGGAGGAGAGGGGCGAAATGATGCTGCGATATAGCATTTGTGAACCCTTGGGAACAGGTATTGTGTGTTCCAGTACTCTGGAGGTGTGGGAAGTCTGAAGAAAAGGGTTTGGACTTTTGAATTGTGTATTTTTCAAAATGTGGCTTGCTTGAACCATTTTTCCTGGATCTCCTACTCCACCTTTAACCTTATTCATAATGATATTCTAACGATATAATACAATAATAATGATAATAATACAAATAATTAACAATTCAACGTATTCTTTGCAACTCTGTTTCACAGTTAGATTATTCCTGACTGAAGTACTCAAACTCTTCTGCTTCAAAGAACAAAAACTAAAATATTAAGTAAGGGGATGCTTTAGTGGCTCACATCCTCAAGATAAAAAACCCTCCAAATTACTTGAGTTAAATTAACTGGTACCTCGACAGAGTACCAGCCTGAGGAATGAAACCACTTTAAATAGTTCTTCACTGATTGCCAATGTTCAAATGTACTTGACAAACTAAATTCTTTATTTCCAATAACAATTAAACTTTGTTTATTATCTTCTTCTCACCTCCTGCCTTTCTGTGGAACAGATGCCCTGACTCTAAGTGGGTGTTACTGGAGTTGAATCCCTGCAGCTCCATCACCTCACTGTGGGAGGTAGCTGTACTGAGACATCAAAAAGCAGCTTTATCTCCTTATGAAAATCTCAAAACCACAGACTAGAAGCCAAAGAGCAGCTCAGCAGTATCTGTCAGAGTAGTTACATCTCACTGATACACTACAGAAGCAACCTCAGCCTAAATATATGTTTGTGAGGTTGATCAGATGGTCTGTTCTCATCTGTTTTGTTGATAGTGACTTTAATGCAGGAATTGTTTTAAGAGTAATAAAAACACTGTTAAACTCATGCAAAACTGTATACTTACTTTTAGTGTCTAAAAGAAACATGTTTGGTGTATACACATAAAAACATAATCTGTTGCTGCATGGCAGTTCTCTCAATAACCCATCACATGTGAAGAGAAAAACAAATGCAATTTTGGCTCAGGCAAAGATTTTTTTCTATCAACTGACTCATTTGCATTCTGCAAGCTCATACATTTCACAAACTCAATTCCATCTTCACTTTACACCAGACATGGAATGTTTTTCCAGGCACTGTGCAATTTGAATAACTATTGACGCACTAAAAATATCAGCTTTTTTTTGTGCACTGAACGGATTTTTAAATGCATAAGGAATAAGTGTGGGGACGGCAGAGGAGAATCAGTAGTATTTGCATGCATTTCACAGGGTTGTACTTAATTTAGGAGTTACGGTTACAAAGTCACTTCAAAACTCTTTAAGGCTGTTCAACAACGTTATTAAGGACAAGAAAGTGCCGTAAAAGTAAAGCAATTCTTCTGAATAATCTTGAGAATGAGTTGTGGCAAGAGGTGTGGTTAAGTTTAGGTAATCCTATCTGCACAAAGAGTTAGGTTTCATAGATGCACATGAGTCAGTCATTCCCGACCTTTTTTGGCTCGTGACCCCATTTTAACATCACAAATTTCTGGTGACCCCAGATATTCAAAATGGAGACTTTTTTTTTTTTTTTTTTGGCTAGAATTAATTTTTTGTTGATCATGTAATAGTTTGCGATACTATGTTGCAAATAAACGTTAATTTTAGATGACATTTAGGCTATATAATGTATATTAATTAATGTATATTGGTACTTCTAATATGGCATTATATGCTCAAAATATTTTGTGTCTTAAATCAGTAATTTCATCTTATTTTACCTCCAGCTGCTCCTGTTTTTAAGTAGAGTTCTCTGTTTTTAATTCATCTTTGTCACTTTTACTTTTCGGTATTTCTGATATGTCCATTGGATGTTTCAAATGTCTCGGCTATATTGTAAATGAGGTTGCGTCCTCAATATATCTCTGAGTTTAATTAAAGGTTATGATGATTATTATAATGGACAGAGGCAGAAAAGCCAGGTGTAGATTACTGCACAAAGTGAGAATTTTATTTTCCTTGGTCGGGATATGTACAGTCAGTCCAGCTTGCATTTACAAGGCTGACAATTAATACTGAACTAACAATAACTCAAACTATGAATTATGAAAGAGCTGCAGCATCTGAAACCGACCACAATGCACATTTGACAGATAAACAGTACCACAGTGCTTCAGTTTCAGCTTCAGAGTTTGTGATGTCTTTTATTTATTGGGATTGTCTCTGTCAACTCACCATATATTTTTTGTTACTATGTTTTTTTTATTTATTTATTTTTATTAATTACTAGAAATTTCAGGCAACCCTATTTGAATTCCAGGCGACCCCACATGGGGTCCCGACCCCAAGGTTGAAAAACACTGACATAAGGAGTAAAATAACCACTGCTTGTTTCACATACTCATTTTAACACTAGAGTTAAACACTGAACACACCGCAGCACTGTAACACATCAGTATGAGTGCAACGCCAACAAAAGATGAACTACGGAGAACAAAATGAAAGGATACTTTTGAAGTGCAAGTCCCATCACAACACATGTTCACTGAAATATTATCAAATTTGTCAAACTTCCAAATGATTAGGGCTCGTCTAATTCAAATGGACAGACAGATGGTTGGGTGAAGCAGAAAGTGAAATCCAAGCCTTGTTTAAAAGGAGGCAGGTTTTGAGCAAGTGAGAATAAATATGTAAACTCAGCCTGCTCTGTAACGTGAACATGCCTCCTCTCATTCTCAGCCTTGCACCGTCCCACATGTCATGCTTTCTGGGTCCATTAGCAATAATGAAGTGTAAAATAACCTTCAATACACCTTTTGGGAAGCTATAGGAGTACCAACCTGAAAAAAAAAAAAAAAAAAAAAAAAAAAAAAAAAAAAAAAAGCAAAATTCCTGCCTGTTCAGATCATTTCAGGATGGAGGGCTTTGAAAACTGAACACACAAGAGAAAGAGAGAGACCCTCTTTTGTCTCTGGTTTGAATCAAAGGCTTACGGAAATATATCTCGATGGAAGTAAACTGTTCTCAATGGGAAACATGTGACCTCCGAAGTGGCAAGGTGCTTTGAGAGGAGTCGAGAGCTACCCTCTTTACTCATGAGAGGTGCTTCGTGACGCGCCACAAAATCTACAGGGTGCCTCCTTTTGTTTGTATTACAAATGGCCCTGCTTGGGGTGAGAGGTCAAAGCGATAATCACATATGAAAACACGCCTCTCCTCCTGAGCAGTACTTTAAAAGGCCTCCTGCTTGACCCCGCTGTTCTTGGCAGGTAAATGTTAGCAATGCATCAACATACAGGAGGACAACATGCGTGTGTAGAGCTCTGCAGCTTTTCTGTTTATTGGGTGCAGTCTTTCAAACAAAGAAAACCAGAGGAAAAAATAATGGTACATGGTACATTCTCGCAGACCCACATGTGCACACAGACTTACATAGACACACATTCAACCGCTCTCTAATTAATAGCTCCTCTGCCTCTCGAGTCTGTGAGGCAAGTCCACCCTAATCCCTTGGCACTCAGTTCAGAGTAATCAGCACACAGCAAAGTCTGCCTTTGGAACACTAATTAGCATCATTGATTTTCTCCTCAGACACTGACATGCAAATATAGTCCAAAAACAAGTCACATTTTTAAGAGGCCCTACTGGAAAAAAAAAAAAAGAAGAAGAAGAAGGGGGGGACTGTACTTCATTGTTTAACTGCACAAGTTCAGATAGAGAAAGGCTGGAAATTGAAGGAGAATGTTTCATTGGCTGTGAAAAGACATGATTAGAGCTTGTGTTTGCTGACAAATTAGCATATGGTGTTGATTGATAATCACTGGGGTCCAAGTGCTACTACATGAAGGACAAAAAAAAAAAAAAGAACTGTGAGGCGTTGAACATGTGGCATTTTCAAAGACAGCCATTTTCTATGATTAGGGTAGGAAAGTGTTTGTGCAAGTTTGTGCGGGGATATTGGCTAATGTAACACAAATAATCTCAAAGCATAACCATCTTGAAGTATGTTTACACTGATGCACTAATTAAGGTATCTCTCCGGTGATTACTTTGCCAGTCAGTTTAACAACTTCGCTTTCTGATAAACTGCAAGCCCGCGGCCTGAAATGAGCGAGCGTGTGAGGTAACTTCAATAAGAATTGCCAGTGTCCACATGCCGAGGGGAGAAGTAAATTGCAAGTAATGGACTCTGAGAGCAGGGAGATGTTTATCAGACTAAATGAACAGAATCACACTAGAGGAATATGGGCCGCTGCATGTGTGACAACATGCCAGAAAGAGTCCCGATTAGGAATGATGGCTGCCATGAATTTATGTATTAAAACTCGGAGTGAGACTATGGCTGATCATTTGGAGCAATCATTTCCATTGTTTTCCAAATGTTTGTCAGCCATGGCATGGTTCTCTCATCCTTCCCCTGTTCGTGCTCTGGTCCTGCTGTTCTCGTTGACGTACAGTTCCTATCACACACATACTACAATAAGTTATTGTTTCCTATAATTCAAAACAAGGATGCGATTCTGCTATTTCTGTGCTAATTAGCTACCGACCATGTCCAAAATATGGAATCAAAGTAGCCGCAATCATCCCTTTCCTTCTTAGCAAGAGTGGGTGAGGAAACCATCACAGCTTGACTTAACCAAAACCCTCCCCTGGCAAATCCATAAAGGAAAGGAAAAACAAGGAATTAGAGAGATTTTCTGTCTTCCAAACACACAAGCCAGACGCCAATTAATCGCTCTTCTCTTATTCTCTCTCTCTCTCTCTCTCTCTCTTCTTCTCTTTCTCCCCCTCACATTTCTGCTTTTTGGGCTCTTAGAATTCCTCTCTCTTTCTCTCTCACTCTGCGTGATTGCATCCATATGCTCTCCAGGGATAGATGGGGTCAACACCCTACTTACTCACGCCACAGCGAGGCACTGACACTTGTGAGAAAGCCTTGTGCACAAGCGCACACACTCGCTGTCACACACATAAATGCACGCAGGCATTACCGGGGTGATTGTCTCCATGCAGCGAGCTCAGACTGTGTAGCCTCAGTGCTTAGCGGAGAGGATGGGCTGTGGGATTTTCATGCCAGCGCTTAATTCTGTATCATGAACGTATGGAGTATGTTACTCAGCGGTGATCCACCTCCGCCTTGTGATACATTTAGGATCGGACCCTGAGAAGATCTGGCATCAATTATAAGTGGCGCTCAGAAGAACGGGGGTCGATGGGGCCCAGTGGATCCTCCTGCCTTCAATCCCCTCTTTTGTTCTGCAAAGCTAGGGAAAGGTTGTAAATTTGAACCTGAAGACAGAGCGCAAATTGCAGTCACACTTGCGAGTGAAAGGAATCAAGGCCAGAGGAGGGAAGAGGAATTAGGCTGCCCTCCACCAGCGGTCCAAATCCTTTCCTCTTCCCGTCTTTGGAAAACATAGTACAGACACACGCAGGAGCAGATATGTGAATCCAACACATGTTGTTAACCACGCAGTTGTGGCTGTCTGCCCTGTACGCAAAGAGCAAAAAAGCAGATGAACACACCTACACTCAAACACGCAAAGGCACACAGACAAGCATACACATTTTGAGCCACCAAGGAAACATCATAACATCTGCAGTAAACATAAGCAGTTCATGCAGTGTACTGCCTCCGACTGCGGTCTTCTTTTTATCCCATGTCTCAGCTTCTTTGCTCACTTACTGTCACTGCTCTCACACACGCAAACACGACTGAAGGACATCGATAAAATCTGCTATAATGAACCCCTCCCCTAGACCTTGCCAGTGACCTCTGTAAATCCGATTTACTCTGCCACATCTCTTATCATATCTCTGCTGTCACTCATAAATTATGGCAACATGACAATGGATCATGCATCTACCACAGACCTTTGCAGAAACTGTGTATATTCTCCCACCAAATCCATATTTGTTAGTCCGTATGTGAGAGGAAAATAGGAATGTATGTTTGTATAAATATAGCATGGCATTACCACATTGCTTTCCTTACCTTTAACCCTTTATTGGGCAAGTGGCTATTTTTGGTAATTCCCACATACATTACAAGACAGTGATAGTAACAGTTACAGTGAGGACAGTGAGTCAACAATCTCAGGTCCAATGTGGTCTACAGGGTCTGTAAGGTCCACCTCTGCATGAACAGTGAGTGTACCTGCTTTGTTAGGTACCATGAAGTAATGGTACTAATGTAAGGAATGATGTTCAAAGGGAGAATGTGGATGTGGACAGGGGTCTGGATCAGTACTTATGTTGGTCTAATGTTCTGAAAGTGTTATTCTAATGTTGTAAAATACATGTTCATTTAACCTTACATGTGTTATTCTTGTGCTTTTTATATATACTTCTTGGATTTATTTGTTTGGTTTTTTTTGCCACTCATGAGTAAGAAACCAAATATGGTAACTTCATTAACCTTGATTTTGTACATAACAATAAAAACAAATGGTGCCAGGCACAACAAACCCTGCCCCTCACACATATTGTACCTTATTTTGGCATTGATCCAGCTGGTGTCATCATGTCTATGCATGTGGTGATGTCAGCATATCAGTTGCCTCTATATATGTGCCAAGTTTTAAGTATATTGAAGCAAAATTGATATTTTTATAGACATTTGAAATTTGGCCCATTATAAGTAAATGGGAGAAGAAAAAAGATTTTTTAAAAATTCAGAAATTTTGAATTTTGACCTACTTTTCCCAAAATGTAACCACATCTATTCTTCACTGAAAAACTATAAACCCAATTTGCTATGAATTCAGCCAATAGTTTGTGTTGCTACAGACATGTAAAAGTTCGCACACTATAAGTAAATGGGGGAAAAAAACATTTTAAAAAATTCATAAAAAATTTTAACTTTGACCTACTGTTCCCAAAATGTAATCAGATCTATTCTGGGTCACTGGCAATCTATAAACCCATGAATTCAACCAATAGTCTTGCTGCTTGAGTGTTAACAAACAAAGAAGCAAACAAACCAAACCAAAACCAGTACTCCTTGCCTTTCCTATTGGGGGCGGGGTAAAAAAAAATTCACAAAAGTAATAAAGTCTTGTTATGTCCTCCAATAATACACTAAGGTTTAAATTTGGAATTTCAGAGTATTTCTATGCCCTAAAAAGGGTTAAAGCTAACATTTATCTCTGAAAAACTCTCAAAAACTGCATTTATGAAGCAAAATAAGTGTTTTCAGCCAACATTTGGACATTCACTTAAGGTTTAGTATCACAAACCTTTTTTTTTTTTTTTTTTTTTTTTTTTTTTATGATAATCACTGCTCTCACCCGGACAGGTTTCTGATCATTTCCATGCTTGATTCTAGCATGGTTTTCTGACACACCTAAATGGAGCTGAGCCATTCCTCGGGGGTGCACAGATGTCCTGTGTACAGGTGGATACAGGGGCCTGGGGTTCAATTCCCATTACTGCTTGTCTGGTCATGCAAGTTCACAGGTGGAACTCCACCATGATACAGCATTACACTGGTGGCTCCTACTGATTTTGTGGTTCAGTGTTTCCAGTATTGGGGTCTCTGGGGATAACATGAACCTTTTATGTGATAAATTCTACCAGTGAACCATGTTGTATTGAGGCACCAAATGTCTGTGTACACTCACCACTGTAGTGTAAATTGCAGGAAAAATGGTCATTCTATTACAGCTTCAGCCCCAGAAAGAGAGAGAATATTACACAGTAGTAAGTTAATTATATCATGTGTTATCTAATTTAAAACAACAGCAAATTAGCTCCATTACATTTAATCATCTGTGCAACTGTAGCAAAGGGTGGAGGCTGTCATGTATTTAATACTTTGAACTGATGCAATGATAGCTTTGCAAACCATTATGGTATAGGTTTAGACTGAGCTACATCTGCTGTGCCTGTATTTTTTTAACCCATAAAGACCCCAACAGCCACCGACGACCAAAACCATCTACTGATGTAAAATGTTTAATACCTGTTGATCCACTAATGCTATCAATACATGTAAATAATTAGTGCAAAATGTAATTTCTCATCTTTTCATGGTTATCAGAGATGACTCATTTGAACATTCAGAGGCTCCGTAGTGAACGTGGAAACACCATCATCTTCTACAACACTGATTCACCAGTAAAACCCATGGAGTTGGATCAATGTCAGTGGATGGACACAATGGGTTTATGTTCAATTAATGAAATATTTTGCTGAAAAAGTCACTTTTTCTTCAGTTTTCTTTGTTTTTACTATAATAACCCTCAACTTTAATCTGAGCTTTAATGAACACCTACATGATCAGTAAATTAAATACAGGAACATGCTTGACTTTCACTGAAAAAACACAAAATAGAGAGGATTATGTCATAATAAATTATGATAAATCAGTTAAGAAAAGTTAAATATAGAGATCGAAATATTGGAACTGACACAAAACCCTAACACCGGGTCTTTATGGGTAAACATACTTTTTTTTTTAATAACTTGAAATTAATCTTTAATGAATTTCTTTCCCTTAAACCTCAGTTACATGATGCTTGTCAATGTCAAAACAAATGCAAAGAGGTAGGTGTTGATACTGATAAAGATACATGTGTGCGTAATTATTTTTCCAGCCTCTTTTGAAGAACAAGGTGTTTTGTGCACAACAAAGCAAAAAAAAATTTCCATCTGGGGAAACGGTTTGCACAAGGGGTCATGGGGTTAAACGTACTTTAACCAGTAGCAATTCAGTGGTCTGTTATCTCAACCCCAGAACTGTGGTCAGAAGATCACAGAGGGTCCTCTCAGATTAGCTCATCATCCCTTTTGAAAAATAAAACGAAATTCTGCTGTCTTAATCCTATGAGACAAAACCTCAGCTGAGTCCTCGACCTTGCAAACCACGGACTTCACAGAGGACTTTGATTCGTCAACGATGACCACAACAAAGTCGGCCACACGGGCTGTCAGGTCCAAGGTTGCTGCTTCTTACACATGTGGGTCAGGTGACACTGAGGTCATTAGGGATTTAAGATGTTTTCATGTGCTACAAGTGTTCAACTACAAAGAGAAACCCATTACTAGCTCAACCCCAGGATTAGCGTTAAGTAACAACTAAATCGGCATCAAGAAATACTAAATGTTGGTGATGGATAACTATAAATAAGTGAAGTTCATGCTATTTTGTTTTCAATTAAATTAGTTGTTATTCAGTTAGATGCAGTTTCTCATTATTATTTATTTATTTTATACTAGTTCTTAAAATTCATATTTAGCTCTTAAAAACCAAGAACTATTGTGGTTGCAACCAAATAAAATTGTCTCTACATTTAACCTTTCCTAAGTGATTTATCATGGTTTATTTTTATATTCTCCTCTACATTTTGCTTTTTACTGCAATTTACCGATTATGTAGATAGATATTTGATACATGTGATTATGTAAAAGTACAAAGTAAGTATATAAAAATGCCAAATACATCATAAAAACAAACATCTACAATCACAGTCATTTGCCAAACTACATGGGTTTTATTGGTGAATCAATGTTGCAGAAGATGACGATGTTTCCATGTTCAGAACGGAACCTCAGAGCATCCAAATGTTTCATATCTGATGCTGCTGAAAAGCTGAGAAACTGTATTTTACCTCAATTGTTTCAATGTTTTGATAGGACTAGTGGTTCAAAAGTTATTCATTATTTTACATCAGTAGATGCTTTTGGTTGCTGGCAGTGGGTTAGGTCTTTGACGGTTAAAAATGTCTTTTAGAAAAGCGTCCTGGTCAAGATCATTAGCAGCACAATAAACCAGGTTACAGTTAGCACAATATAGACTAAACAATTTAATTGAATATTAAACTGTATTGAAAAATTTTGAATCCTATAAGAGTAATTTAATAGTTTTGGTTAGCTACACTTTATACCTGTAATTGTGTTGCAATAAGAGTATGAAATACAAATACAAATTTCTCCAACTAAAATATCATGCAGTATCAAACAGCATGTATTGGACATCTGCCTATGACCTTGCAACATGCTCAAATCAGTCTGTCTCAACTTTCTTTTTCTTTCCAATTATGTCTTGGATGTTTTGGAGCGTAAACCATCCACTAAGAAGCTAAGTTGTGGCTATTAAGCTCTGGGAAGCATAACAAAAGTACAGTGAAGCTGAAAAACCTGGGGATAATTGGCATTTTATTGCTCATTTCCTACATTTGCTGTCTGCTTTTCACTGCCTGTGGTTACTTTATAAATCTTTGCTTCCTTAGCTTTGGGCAAGATGCTGTTTCAAGGTAGTAGGTTCATCAAGATGAATGACAGGTGCTGGGGTGCGAGTTTGACCAACTGAGAGGAAGAGCACTCTTTTCTTGCTCAAGGGTAAAATATCTAGCATATTAAAATTATGATCTTACTGAAAATATTGTTCTAAAAATAGTGATAAAAAGCTAAATACTTCCGATGTTTAGTGGAGGAAAATACGATGTTTTGAGGCTAAACTATGATGTGTAACTGGAAGCACCCACTTTGATCCCCTAACTCAGAGAAGTAGTAATTTTCCCACATGTGTGAGGCCCACACCTTTTGTTCTGCCGCATGTTGAAAGCACAGGCCAAAGTGCATTTTTGTTTGTTGTTTCATCTCAGACTCATGTTTTATTGGTGGTGACTTAAAAGCATCAACATCCACTGTGAGATATTGAATAGAGAGGTGGGGATCAGCGGTCAACACTGTTTCTTTTAAAACGTATCTATAATGTAATAAGGCAGCAGACTGCGTTTCACACTCAGCCTCATGTAACACAGTCCAGAGTCATTATTGCCATGCACGCAATATAAAAGGGCCAAAAGAAAATGGTATATAGGTCAACAGGAGAGTAAAAATGGACAAGGTCATATGTTGATGTGAAAAGTGACGCAGTCAATTGCAGCAATTGTAAAGCACTATGTTACATCAAAAAACAAGTGGACATCCCTCAGTCAGCTTGACTTTCCACACTGCATTGGACACTCCCATGTACTCACAAACACACACCTTCTATCCAACTATGCACAAGACTGATGGAAACCATAACATGAAGTCGAGGGCCTCTTGGGGATTGAGGAACGCCACACACTAACATGGATCCAGTTTCCCTGTAACCCAAGACACAAAAGTGGAGAGAGAGAGTCTCACACAGGCTGAGACAGACCAAGAGAGACCAGGTCCAGAGGTAGAAAGAGTGACACTACACTGTTAATATTTACTCCAACCATCTGGCAACATGTACTGTTACAAGCACTAGAATGTGCAAAAGAAATGAAGGTGGAGTTTGTGGCCATTTCTTAAACCTACATGATAAAAATATAATGTATTCAAAATCTACATTTATTTATTGAAATTTTACGTGACTGGGATCAATACATATAAGTATTGGTACATTTATGTTTGCAGCTGATGAAATGTATATAAGACTTGTTACCATAATAGCTAATTTTCCAAACTGTATTCCTGGTTTGGCTTTTATGAAACAACACTAAAACAAACCAAAACTAACTGTATGACAGAGCAACATTAAAACCAACAAAGACTAAATGTTTGACAAAATTTGACACAAATCAAGAAACAGATAAATGATAGTGCAGGTTAAGAAAAAAATAACACATTGGATAGATCAATGCTACGACACAGCAGGGATAATAATAAGGATAAGGCCTGTCGCAGATATAATTCTGGTATAGCAATGTCAGCATTTTGACAAAATACAGAATGGTACTAAGGACATAGAAAACGAGGTACTCTAAATCTAAACCATAACATGATTATGTATTAATCTCAATAAAATGTTGGTAATTGTCAGTCTGATACAAGGGGCAAGGACCCCAGCTCTAAAATGAATCCATGGACCTGATTTGTTAGTTGTAATACCACTGATGGCCACTGGGGTTGAATCTGAAAAGCCCTGGTTCCTGTAGACTTACACTGAACCTAAAAGAATTCAAATCTGTTCTGTCACATTGTCTAACAGAAGTGTGTAACTGCTATTCTTAAACTGGTTTTCAGCTTTTTATGTTTTTTTTTTAGCCATTTTATGCTGTCTTAATTGTATGTCAGTTGTATACGCTGTTAATTCATTTGTATTGTATTGATGTGCCTCTTGGTCAGGTCTCCCTCAAAAAACAGATTTTATATCAAGGGACTTCCTGGTTAAATAAAGGTTAAATTAAAAAAAAAAAAATACATTGTTAGCTTAACCTATGAATGTGTAGTCTTTAATATATGACATGGTGGTCCGTCTTTACATTTCTTATCCCGTTAATCAGATCTCTGGTCAAGTAGAAGCTTTGACTACCCTCTACTGTGTCAGGCTTTGATTGACAGGTCTCAATGACAACCCTCCCATTTGGGTTAGGGTCTGACTTTCTGAGTTGCCATTAATTTAATACAACAAAAAAATTTTAAACTTTTTTTAGACTAGTTCATCTCTTACCCCCGCCCCTTTTGTCCAGATATGATCACTTCTTGTACCAAAAAGCCAACATAACAACAGCCAAATCACAACCTACTTGCATGAAAACAGTTATTCAGGTATTCATCATGGTTCCTGTGTTCACTAAGCTCATGTAGTCTATGGTCTGGTTTGTAATGAATCAAGTGCTAGTTAAAACAGATACAGAATTTAAGGCACATTTTCTGACCTGGAAATGTTCAGTATGTATGATTTGCACAGACTGATCTCATGAAATTGCGTTGTATGTGACGCCAGTTTATTGCATTTGGCGTGCTATACGTACACATTTTCATCCTTGCACATGTTAATTAACACCATTTGATGGTGTGTCAATGCGCTAGCTGCTAATCACTAACCCTAAACCTCACCCTAGCGCACTAGCCGCTAATCGTATTAATAGCTTGCTATTTCACGCGGCGTAAATATACATGCTGAAAGCTTATAATGCGTACAGATAACACGCCAATTAAAAGTGGCGTGTTATCTGTACGCAATTCATGATACTGTGTTGGATTTGTACATGCTTATTTAAAAAACCTGAAATTCATGTTGTCCAGGCTGAAAACATTTCAAAGTTAACGTTGCTAACTGTTGCTTCTGTAGAAGAGCAGAAGGGAAGCAGAGAAGTCAGGAGAGTGTATACAGATTTTTACAGCCAAACCTGCCCAGTCCAATCCAGCATGTAAGAAAAAAGTTTACAGGCTGTCATCATAAATATAAGAAACTGAGACAGTCATTATCTTAGAAATGGAGTTAGGCGGTCGTTGCTTCTTTGGTCATGAATAATTAATATATAAAAAATATAAGTTTGTAACCAAGTTTTAAATGGCTTTGACAAAACTTTTCCGATGTTGCGTGAACTTTCTGGCTGCCAAAAGTGAGCAGTTTGATTGGACGCACTAGATCAGACAATTGTTTGTTAATAATTTGATGCAAGTGCCAGACGTGAAAGGCATCATGACAGACACAGCGGGACTTTAATAGGGAAAATGAGAATCTTTGAGATAGGGTTTATTTAAGTAACACGCATCATCAGGGGATCTATTTGGAGAGGCAAGAAAAGACAGAGCTGAAAATAAAGATTGGAGGCACATCCTCATTAGGTGAGGTAAGACTCTTTGGAATGTCTGAGAGGAAGATGGAGAGGGAGCAAAAGAGTCAGGAGGAGAGGAAAGTTAATAACAAATAGATAAAATCTCCCTCACACATTAATCAGCATGCAAGCCAAAAGCGAGAGAAAGCATCTTTCCTCCTCTTTTCATGCAAATAGTAAATCCTTTTTAATATTGCACCTTGTATTTTGTTATATTATCTCCGTGTATTTGTTAATAAGTGGACGCAAAAGGAGGGAGGATAAACACCAGGGGGAGCAGCAAAGAGCAAATGAGGGCAACACCGGGTAATGGTGATTGACTAAGCCTGCACAGCACAAACAACGCAGCAAAATAGAGGACTCTGCCCATGAACCTGGGGCATTTTTATCTTTCTAATGAAGCGACCCCTTTTAACTTCTCATAACATTTGGAAAGGTTGCATAAAAGTTGGATAATAACTAACACCTAAACCACACATTCAAGGACATAAAAATGCTCTCAGTTGAAGAGTGTATCTTGACAACGGATTTAACCCTTAGGGGTCTGAGCCTATTTTGGCCATTTTTAAGTACTTTTGATTTTGCATTTATGTACTATATAAAGAAATGTTTACTATACCCATGTTTGGGATCTTTTTTTTTTCAGCACAACTTCATCTATATCATCTGTCTATTATTTTTTCTCTTTAACCTAATATATCAACGCAAAATCCCAAAAAACAAAAAATATAAAAGCCGATTTGAAAAATGTATGTAATTTATTCGATAAATAACACAAAGATGCTTAACAAACCTTTTCAAAGACTTTAAAAGTGAATATTGGTTCCGAATACAAGGTATATAAAATCAAAATTGGAATAAATTAAAACTATACTCAAATATTTGACAAGAAGCATATCTTTACATTGGCGTTTTATCCTATTTTCTCAGAGTGTTTCAAGTCCGCACTTTCGAATGCAATTGCCAGTGGTCTACGTGATCAACTTCTGATGCTACGACGTGTTGAAAATGTCATGTGATTGAGTCATGGGGCCGTGACTGTGGGCCCCTAAGGGTTAAATTCCTGCTGCAGTTGTTTCATACTGCAATTCATCCCAGATATATGAGGTCTAATTTTTTCCACCGTTAACATACACTTGAGGATCTACTCGTCTCCTCTCGGTATCCTTGAAAAATACCTAAAAGCCCAATAATCTGTCTTGCAGCAACAAATGCACTTAAATATTAGGACTTTATGATGGATGGCCTTTATATCTTCTAGTCTCCCTTACTGCATTATAAACAGGTAAACACCTCAAACTCACAAAGCAAAACAAATCCCAGACACTCCACCTCTGACCCCTTCTTTTTTCCACCAGGGACCACTGTTCCCTTGTGACTACACCAGACTCCTGCTTCTGCTCGCCTCTGAATCACCTTCAACAAAGTGACATATTTGTGACGGTTTCCAACACCACTAAGAAAGCTGAGGAAATGCAGAACCAGGTTAGTCCCAGGGTTTCCTTCAGGAAGCTAACTTGGGGTCTGAGGCCTGTTTGAACCTTCTGGCCCTGGATTTTTGAGCTCTCCAAAATGTTAGCACACAGGGGTAAAGGGGTTATCCCCATAGGTATATACAGACCTGAGAGGTGAGAATGAATAGAGGAGTGTGTATGAAGCCCAGAACAAACCCTAAAATAAGGCAATAGGTTGACTTTTTTTTTTTTTCATTAAAAGTAGTAAGAGAAAGTGATTTGTAAAGTTCCTGCTGTTGATATAATATACAATATATTTATTGTGGCATGTGTATACTGTCATAAAATACACAATTATGTTTCTTACTGTGTATAATGAATGTATGGCTTCATCTTTGTGTACAGCCTGTGGAGTATTGCCAGAAAAAGACAAGTTTTGGCACTGGCTCTACGTTTGGGATTAACTTTTCAGACTCCCATCTATATGAACAGAAGAATCAATTTGAACCATCTGCCTGGCGCCTTCACCTATTTTCCAACAGCCTATCGAAATGCAAATTGTGCAGGCGGATTAAAGTAAAAGCACATTCCCCACTAATGTGCCAGTATGAGCCTCTTTGAATGGATGGTTTATTGTTGGTGTGGGTTGCTAAGAGATACTTGCTCTTTCATTTTAAGGGTCACAAATATAATGCTCCTAATTTGGGGGGGAGAGCACATCCATGTAATTACAATAATCTTGCGCTTCCCTGTGTTGAATGGAGATATTGCGTCATGGGTTTATCATGTAGAAAAGCAGCAAGGAGGGGAATTACACTGATGGTGCAGACAGACGGAGGAATATGTACATATATAAGAATTTAGAACAAAAAAATCAAGTTGGTAAATAGGTAGGTATTTCTGCTGTGCGCTTGCCATTAATTTCAGCTAAGCACTGTAATTGTTATCAGCCGCAAATTATAACATGTGTTTAACCATATGTGCATCATTTAACTTTCAGCACCAAGTATTTACAG